>NC_055979.1:12108282-12138282 GCF_018492685.1 Alosa sapidissima | reverse complement strand
CACTTAACGTTTACTCTTAACATGTCACCACAGCTTTTTTTTTGTTGTTGTGGTGGCGATATCGGCATGTTTACCTGTAGGTCACTTTTAATCAGCACGGTCCTCAGAGGGCTCCTACAGAGCGCTCGACAGAAGTGGCACGGTGCGGACCATCGCGCTAGTTCAATCGCTCCGACTGGCATAGCTTCCTGAGAGAGGCTGCAGGGGATGCTTCAGAGTCTGATCTCACACACACACACACCAGCCTGTCTGTCTTTTCACCTATTTGCATTTGCCACAGGCACACAATGTCTGGACGGAGAGAGGGAGAGAGAGAGAGAGAGAGAGAGAGAGAGAGAGAGTGGGAGAAGCCTTCTGCCTGATGGAATCTGCCTTGCAACCAGAAAGCAGGGAGGGTCGGGCTTGACATTGAAAGGGAAAGAGTGAAGGGGCCCACCCCTCCTCTTTCCTCCTCCACCACCACCTCCACCCTCCATCACAAGACTCGGGGTGTTAGTGTGTGGTATCATTATGCATTCGAAAAACACAGGCACACACACACACACACACACACACACACACACTCACACGCGAGGATGGACCTTGGACAGCACCCACCAGCACTAATGGGTGTGCAGTGACGTCGGCCACCCACTTTGTACCCACTCACACACTCTGTCTGAAAAAAAAAAAAATAATAATAATAAAAGCATTCTAGTTTGGGCTGTTGAAAGCGAAGCGCATGAAAGAAAGAGAAGAGAAACAATATAACTTAAAACGTTCTGGCAGAGGTCTGATATCCACTCCCCTCGCTGCCTCTAGGCCAACTGTGGCATTGAAGATCACAACACCACCGACACGCAACTTTGCATCTACCCTGGATCTCTGAATTTTCCCTCTCACTTCCCTCTTCAGAACGAGAGCAGACAGAAGTGCAGTGGCTTTCTCATTTGGAGGTAAAACAGAGAGAGGTGAAAAAAAAAAACAGAAATATATAAATAAAAACAAGTGAGATGGAATCTGATAGCGAAGTATGATTCCTCAGCGAGTCCTCAAGTTGTCATGTTAATAATACCATAACACGTGCATTACAATAAGTAATTTTAATTCCATCTGCTAAGTATGACAACATTTGCATATCCATTTAATTAGTGGCACGCTTTAAGCATCCCTGTCTTAATCACCTCATTGTATTTACTCTCCATCAGAAGACGTTCTAATTGTGACTTTCTCCCTTTTTATTTTTGAATAATGAGATGTTTTCCCACTCTCCCTATCTCGGCAAAGAAAAGGCTGTCGTCTCGAGGAAACTGTTTTCCCCCTTCCACTTGCAGGGAACGACAAAGGTGTTGCAGTTCTTTCTTGTCTTCATTAACGTCAAGCCAGGCCCACCTCATTCATTAAAACCAAACAGTGCCAGTTCTTCTTCTTTTAAGCCCAGAAGCAGTGCTCTACCCACCAAACAAAAATGATCATTTGCTTACATTCAGTATCAGAGAGCCCCAGAACCATTTGCACTCACTATAATGGACTAGAATGGAAAAAAAGAACTTCATATTAAGCCTCATAGATTCCGTCAACAAGTTATTAATTGCAACGGAGGCGTCATTGTTTGCCATTTTGACACTGGTTCAATTATAACCCCATTTAGGATTTAATAGATTATTCAGTGTAAAATCTGACTGTGAGATACATTGTAATGACAGATAAAGCATCAACGCTCATGTTACTAAAGCAAAGGAAAGATTTATGTTATTCTTTTTTACATTCTTTAGTAAGTTATAGTTCTAAAGAAAATTGTTTTGAGTGCTTAAATGTGTAATCATAAATAACCAAAAATCTTTTTTGATGGAGATGGCTCTAATTACATTTGATTTTAATGTACAGCAAATGTACGTCAATCCAATGTGTTGTTGTGCATATCAAAATCAAACATGTTCATCGTAACCCAACAATTATACCTTAAACAAGACTCTTTGTAAATAATGTCTCAGAGAGTGACTGAGTGTGTATGGTTCTGTCTCTGTGTGTTCATTCTCTTAATTCCCACTGAAATGAACAGATATTAAATAGGCCCATTTAAACAACATTTTACTTTATACTGCATGTGTAAGTATGGACCACATCTCTCCTGTACAGTTCTTACGCTAACATTCTGGGATGGGGTCATAATTGGACCACGAATTGAGATAGAACACCTGCATAAGTACATTTGTAGCTTTTAGTACCCTGTGACTTTGCCCATCCTGTTCAATAATACATGTGGAGTACTATAAATTATTTGATGTACTTGATTAAATTTGATGAGAGAGCAAAGTCATGCATGTATAGCAAAATATCTAAAAGGGTATTTTGTAAAAGAAAATGGCTGGTCTCATCCTCAAAATGATCAATATTTTATGGGAAACTTTGCACGTAGTACTTCACCTTGTTCACCCAAAGCCCTCCTCTTTCCGCTGTGCTGAAGTTCCCAACAAGAACTTACCAATTTCGTAGCTCTGTATTAACATTTGGAGCATATTTAAAGACAGTCAATCAGGTTCATGTGGATTCCTGTTAACTTTTTAAAAATTGAGTTTCTGAAGACTATCTGTGTGCCACTGCAAAAGTTTTTCGGTGACATGGGGCATGTCTTTAGAGAAAGTTGTTAATAAGGACCAGATTTGTCCCCGTGTGTAAACACTAGTGTCTTACAGCAGGATGTACAAACGCTCTCTCTCCCTTACTCACACACACACACACACTCTCTCAGACCATAACTACTACAGTTCATGGTTATGGGGGAGAAAACTTATTTCTCTTTCTTTCTCTGAGCTATAATGGCATCGTCTATCCTTGGATTAAGCCAGGCAAGGTAAGAGGCAATGGGAAGTTTTCTGTTTCATTCAGCATGCTGCTTTTTGACTTCTGAAAGTTTGATAGAGCAGCAGACAAGAGCAGAGAGATAAGAACGAGCCCTTGGGTCTTGTGACTACTCTGCGTTGGAAGATCATTGTACTTTTTGTTAAGGCGGCTTTTGTTATTATGACAGTTTTGCTGTGTGCAGGACATCTTAATGGCACAGAGGACTAAAGTCTTAAGTCATTAAAGTTCAGCCTCTAACACAACAGCCAATTTAGACTTGATACATGTGACATTCTTAGGTTTGGGATATGTCTTAGGAAGCATGCATTTAACAGGCTATCATTTATTTCCTCTTTTCATCCCATTATTCTACAATATATCTCTTTTTTTGTTGTTGTCCTTAGATATTTTATTTTAGCCCAATCAATACCTTTGTGCACAATACAGATGTTCCACATTTTCCATTTGGTACAAGACTAATGGTTGACCCAGAGGAGGAGTGGGAAGAGCACACAGTGACTCCGAGGGAGCTGCTTAGCATTAAAAAATCCTTTTGAGCCGAGGTAACTTCGGGAAAAAAAAAATATATCAGGCTTAAATAATGCACTAGGTGAGACTGCGCAGAGCAATATACATTTTTAATTACCAAAGTGACTAATATCTAGGTTCTGCTTTGAGGTTTTTGTGTCATAAAATATGTATCTGTTTTTCCCCCTTTTCCTGAAGCTGAGTATCTATACCTGAGCATACAGGCTTTGGGATGGGGGGGGGGGGGGGGGGGGGGTGTTGAATGGGCTAGGGAGGGGAGGTTTAGAAAGAGACTAGACATTCTACAGGGGACTTAAGGGACTTAACATGGCAGTTACACAAAACATGCACACACCTCTCTGACATGCACAAGCATGTCATGCTCTGGCTGTCACCGTGAAGGTAATGTGTGCAGCGTGCAGCAGGACCCTGGTGGATTAGGAGGGAAAGTGCAGCGCAGCTTGTATCTGTGCCAGGTGGCCTAAAAGGTGCTCCTGTCTCAATGCTACGATGGCTTAGGATAATACGCTGGATTTACATGCACTGCAGCCAAAGATAAACTTGAATTACATCAATATAGGGGGAAAACGCGTATGAAAAATATGAAGATAAGGAAAAACTATAAGGAAAATATGACAGTGTGCAAATATTTGTTTGTACACCTCCTTATAAAAAGGTGTTATTTATGCTTAGCATACAAATGTGTCGCTGGTTTGAAAGAAAGCTAAATCCAGAGAATTAAACAGGGATGTTTTTATGTGAGTGTGTCACCTCACCGTGAGAATAAAAAGACATTCTTGTCTGTAAATGAGACAATGATAGACCAGGAGCAGGTGTAATAACTCTAACACTGTCTAATCTCCAATATTTGACCGATTAGCACACAGTAAATTGGGACAGGGCCCTTTTTAAAAAGGAAAAGGATTAGAAATTCAGGCTCTTGCTAGCAAGGAGATTAATAATTCTCTCATACCGTTTACTCTCAACCAGCTCTAACATTAGAGACTTGTGTCCTACTTCTGAATTGTCGTTCAGGGGATACAGACCTATTCAATTCGTGAGTTTGAAAGCTGTACCACGGTGTATTGTACTAGTGTGGTATTCATACTTTTCTCTCTGTCTCTTTTTTTCTCTCACTCTCTCTTCCTTTCTTTCCCCCTACACTCTGCAGAAATAAATAAATAAATTGAGTGAGAGAATGTGTGAGAATGTTCACTTTCAAAGAGATTATTTAACAGAGGAACAAAAAAACTCAATTTGGAACTCCATTTCAAAGCCATTACCTTTCGCTCTCTATTAGCTTAGCAATGGCTCAGGGTTCGGATGATCACACAGAGAAAGAGAAAGAGAAAGGAGGAAGGGAGGAGGAAGAGGGGTGGTGGTGAAGGAGTGATGCTGAGCGCACAGCTCAGCTGTCCAGCCATCATTAGCACACGCTGGGTAACAAGACCCCCATAAGCGCCTAGTCCTTCGCACCGGAGAAACTCGCCAGCTCACATGTATGTTTACCCTGCGAGTGAATTCTCTCACACGCCACTGCGTCTGTCAAAGAGGTGTCGTTAGGGGACTTCTGACACCTGCCGTGTTGTAATACGTATCACTGTCTATGTGTGTTTTTTTTTTTCATACTGGAATGCACACATGTAAAGACAAATGTTCAAAACATGATGTGAGGACCCTTGTACATTTCTGTGTAAGGCCAAGAAAATTGTGATTTTTCACACTGCACAACGCAACGAGGATGAATAATCAACTGTGCAAAAGTTCAGCCAGAATACAGACTTTTGAAGTGTTCTTCTGATCTGTTCTCAATTATTAAAATAGCTGTATAGTTTTAAAGTAAAATGATAGAGAAAATAAACACGCATGAACAGACACTCCAGCAGAGTTTTGCTGGACATGGCAGTCTCCACTGTGGTCCCACTTTTCTTTTAACCTCACTGTTGTGTAGCAGGCTGGTGTCAGGCTTTGTGCAGTAAACAACCACAAAGAAAACAAACACACACGCAAAACTTGTGTCTCCTAACTACGCTGGGTTTGACTAGCGCTAGCGGCTAATCATGTGTATCTGTGGAAATCCTTCACATTGGCCTCATGCTTTCACCAAAGGAGGCAGAGCCTGCTCAACACGGCGGCCGAAGAGCTTGTGATTCTGGAGAGCAGTTGGCATTGATCTACTGCTTGCCACGGAGCATGGACAGTGAGAAAGGTGAGGCCTGCTGGTCTGAGATCTTCCTCAGCACCAGAGAGGACAGCGAGGTGTTTAGCTTTTCCTCAAGGTAAGTGCTTGAATCTTAGAGATGCCTGCTTTGATTCATAATGGGACAATTTGGTCTCAAATCCAACTCACCTTTAGACACATATTATCTGTGCTGAACTCGAACATTTATGTTCGTTTCATCCTCTGGCGCATTTCTTTTTCCAAAGTTCTCCTGCAGTACTGAGTGTGCATTATTAATGTCAGAAGCACAAACATCTCGGAAATGCTTCCGTGGTGGCGTTGCTGCACCTTTGAAGTTACGCAGGCGTCTCTCGGCGCCTGCGTAACTCCCATCAGCGGTGAGAACGGAATATGCGATGCCAGGAGACCGGTCCCACCTAACTGGTCGGTAACAAATCAATTTTGCATGAATTTTGCCTGAGAGTTCTCCTCTCTCTGTCGCTCTTTTTTTTTTCAAAAGGGAATAAAAACTTAAATGTTGGAAGTGAAAAATAGCCCATTAATCAATTATGTACTTCTCTAGTCCACCCACTCTCTCTACATATCCATGAGGTCCAGAGGAGGGAAGCGCTAACAAGAGTTTTACATCACTTCTTCTCCATTCACTTGAGCGGGGGCGTGGAGGTAAAAGATGATTCTGGTTAATTTATAAGTACCTGGAAGAGACAGCCATCCAAGGCCCATTATACCTTCTTTTGCAACCACTTTTTTGTGTCTTCTCTTTCTTCCAAGTTCACTTATCTCTGAAAAAAAAAAGAAAATCTGTTCCAGCCAAAGTTAAACTTGTGCGTCTTTTCTCCTCTACCTCCTGACTATCATCAGTATGACTGTTGTAGGAGTGAGAATGAGAATGCAGTGTGTGTGTGTGTGTGTGTGTGTTTGCTCTCGGAGGTTGGCAAACACACTTGCGTGCTTCTCTGCTCTGCTTTACCTCTTTGGGCTCCATGCTTAATGAGAGCATATAAAGGAGTGTTTATGGCAGCGCTTGAACTTCAATTGACAGTGTGTGATTTCCATTAAAGGTGACAAGATTGTAACCAACTCCATATGCCTTACCACCGCCTAAAGACCTCCAATTCTGACTCCCATTAAAGCGGTTAAATATGTGCCAACAAATGTGGTAAGCATCCATCATTTGGTAATCGGGCGTCTGATATTTTCAGTGCGCCAGCCTTTGTTCTTCATGGCGTAGGGAGGGATTGGACAGAAGAGGGGACAGAAGAAAGAACATTTAAAAAAAACAACACTCTGTCAGGCTGGAGTCTCTTCAGTATTTGCCTTTGTTGTGTTGTTGTAAGTAATGACAGGTCTGGTGTTCAAGACGAGACTTTTCTGCTTGTCGTTTCCTTGCCTTGCTTTTTCTCTTTTTTTTTATCGGTGCCCTGTGCTTATTCTCTCATCCCAAAAACGGGCTTAAGTCCTGTGCTGTGAGTTATGGGGGAAATGAATCTGGTTTGCACGAGAGGGAGAGAGATGAAGAGAGGGAGAGAGAGAGAGATGAAGTAAGGAGTCTTTACACAGGTATTTCCTCTCCTGGCTCTTTTGCAGTCATTGCATCAGATCCCTGAAGCCCATCCTGAAATATAAAATGTGCAAATGGTTGCAGGACCAAAAACCTGGATTAAGATTTCTGCTTACATATTGTTTTTCAGGTGCATTATTTTTATTTGTGGTATTTTTGAAGGTATTTGGTCAACATATCAAAATGAAAAGAAAACCAAGATGTACTGTTAATCACTGGTTACAGCCTGAAGAAAGGAATTTTGTGGCATTTCATTTGTTCGATTTTTGGTGCCAAATGGTTTTGTAGAGTAGGTGTGCATTTTAAAATGGCAAAATGAGAGCTTCACACACATCAGATCACACTACTCCCCCTCATTATCATATTTGTTGCAAACACACTAAACTGCTTGACACTTACTGTAAGAGGAGTAGTGTTCTGTTTTCTGCCTTCACATTAAGCTCTAAGCTCCGAGCATCTGGCATCCTCACCCTAAGTAAGTCTTATTAGTCCTCCGAGTTTTCAGGACTGAAAGAAACGTCTACCCTCTGCTATGTATCACTGGTTAACCACACTATCCAAGTCAGCCCATCGATATTATTGTAGGTTTCATAATATCAGTTTGATGATGAATAACCTCTTGTTTGCTTGTTGTGTTGCCAGGATGTGTATTGCTTCACTCACCACTAAATATGGGACCATTTACTGAACAGGGTTAAGATAAATGTTCGACTTTTTGGAGATTTTTATGTTGCATCAGATGCTATTTGGTGTTACTCTGCACATTTTGTAACATCTTGTTCTCAGTAAGTGGAAGTGGAGGAATGTTATATCTGTGGAGACTATCATAAGGGACATGTTGTAGGATATCATCTTTACACAGAAACATAAACACCTACTAAATGCATGCAAATGCATACAGGCACACACGCACACTCACTCACACACACACTCACTCACTCACACACACACACACACACACGTGTGTCTAAACACGCTGCATATTGATAACCTCTCTCTGTAAGCCTTCTCTATCTATTTCTATCTTTTCTCTCCATCTCCCTTTCTCTCTGTCTCTCTCTATTTCTCTCTCTCCCTTTCTCTCTATCACTCTCCATCTCCCTTTCTCTCTCACTCTCCATATCTTTCTCTCTCTCTATCACTCTCATCTCTCTGTCCTTGTCTTGCTCTTTAGCTTTCCATCTCCATGCCTTTCTCTCCTTTCCCACTATTTCTCTCTCTATCTCTCTCTATCACTCTCTCCTCCCTCCCTCCCTCTCACACACACAGTCTCCATATCTAAACCTCCTTCCTCTCTTTTCCTCTCATTTTCATCACTCTCTCTTTCTGTCACTTTCTCTCTAGCTTTCCGTCTCTTTCCCTCTCTCATTACCCCCCCCTCCCACACACACACACACACACACATACACACAGACCTGTGCAGGCTAACGGAGCTGCACAGCTCCTCTCCTCTCCTCTCTTGTGGTTGGGCTGGGCAGGGCTGTGTGCTTTGTGGAGTGTGTGGCGGCCCAGGAGTCTCCTGGCAGCCTGAGCCAGAGAAGATCTGTGACAGATGGGGCCAAGTCACAAACTTGCAGCCCGAGGCGGGAATCTGCAGAAGTTTCCAGAGTGTGCCCATATTTACCTGATCCGAGCGAAATGGGGTTTGGGAGGCGCCAGCGTGTGGGCGTTGGTTTAACAGGGTGATGTGTCTGTGTGTGTGTGTCCGTGTGTGTGTGTGTCTCTCTATGTGTGTGTGAGTGTGTAAGTGTGAGTGTGTGGTTGTGGGGCAAGAGGGGAGGGGTACTGGATGTGTGTGTGTGTGTGTGTATGTGTGTGCATGTGTGTGGTTGAAAGGGGGGTCTGGGGTTTGCTAAGAGTTAGGGGGGTGGGCGGGTTAAAAATCTGCAAAGGAAGCCGAGGCCTGGCTGCTTGTCATAGCTGACACGGAGCCATCTGCCACAAACCTGTGGCGGCTTCAGATCACCCCCGCCCCCCCACCAAACCCACCCAGAAATCCCCCCCCCCCCCCCAGCTCCTCGCCACCACCCAGTCCTAAATTAAACACAGATCCGTACGGACGCTCTGATGGCTACACAAGTCCCCAGCTTCTCTCTGTACTCCTACAACACAAAGGCTGAGAGATACTGCTTGGGAAGAGAGGATTACAGTATGTATGAGTGTGCGTTTGTGTGTGCGTGAGTGTGTGTGTATGCTTGTGTTTGTAAGTGTGTGTGTGAACATGTGTGTGTTTGTGAGTGTGTGTGTACATGCTTGTGTGTTTTGGGGGGGTTGTGGTAGTTTTCAGTGAGGGAGGGGGGGCATATAAGCTAAGCACACTCATGTATCCCATATGTGGTGCCACATCGAATTTCCGGTCGAATCTGTTTTCGTTCCTTTGCACTGGATGACACGCTGCCGGAATTCTTTCTTTTCTTTTTCTCTTAGCTCTCTACCCCCCCCCCCCCTCTCTCTTTCTTGTTCTTTCTGTCTTTCTTTTCTTTCTTTCTTTCTTTCTTTCTTCCTCGCCGACGTGACGGCAGCCAAGCGTCGGCTTCAAACGCTCACACTTGGCTGCGCCTCCACCTAGGTTGCCAGGTTATGGTGGCGTCCTCGCAGGGCCGGCGGGGCTGTTGGGAGGATAAGAGTGCTTCTGGACTAATTGGGCATCCATCCATGAATTGTTTTTCAGTGCAGGCAGAGCGAGCGAGCAAGCGAGAGAGAGAGAGAGAGAGGGACAGAGAGTGAGAGAGAGAGAGGGAGAGAAAGAGAGGAGGAGAGGGGGGGGGGGGGGGTTAGAGAGGTCCTCTCGATCCTGCACTACACTCTCACCGCCGTCGCCTTTTGCAAATGAATGACTCCGGCAGAGGGGTTTTTAAGTGAAGGTATTAATAAGGGTTCTGGCAGGTATTCCCATGATTCACGGGGTTACATTTGCATTTAATTAATCTTGAAGAAAGCTGCAAAGATAAACAGCTGTAATTCAGAGCCTGGAGCTGGGCAAGGGGAGCAGGAGACATGCTGCCACCTATCTGATGAAATCAGAGCCAATGTGTTTGTTTTCTTCTCTCTTTCTCTCCCCCCCACCTCTAACTTTCTCTCTCTACCTCTCTCCCTCCCTTTCTTCTTCCTTCTCTCTCTGTCTGTCTGTCTTTCCCTTTGCTGATCTGTTCTTTCTTGGCATTGTGTGTCCCCAACCTCTTGATCCCTGTTGCTGTTACTTACTATGTGGTGAAAGAAAAACACACACACCAGCAATCATGTCGTGATTGATCATTTATTTACCATTAACATCATCAGTGCCACCAACCCCACACACACACACACACATAGACATTTTCTGTCCCCTAAATCTTAGAGAATTAATGAACTTGCGAAACTGTGATTAAAAAAAAGTCAAATGGAATGTGTTTCATGAGGGTAATTCCAGTTGAGAAAGTCAGTGACTGTGTTAAATTCCATTTGTAGTACACTATACCACACTAAGCGATATTGCTGGAGAGGACCTCTTGCATGGATGAACTAGACCAACGTACCATTATTTATTTATTTAGCGATCTGGGAGGCAACTGAAATCAGTATGAATTATTAATAATGTAATTATTACAGTATTAGTGACAGTCTGTGCTCCTTACTTACTAATACTTCATGAACTTTTTGTTTTATTTTATTTTTATTTTTTCCTTGGCTCAGCAGAGAGGTGATGACAAACATAAGCGTACAAAAAAAAAAAAAAAAAAAAAGGATAAAATATGTTGCAGCCTATTTTTACTGTGATCCGTCTCTGCTGCTCCTTAAATATCTCTTTGTCTGTGAGTGCTCTGTACGCGGCACAGCTTCCCAGATTTAATTGCCATCCATAGGTGTGTTGTTGTGGCTATCAACGCGGCGGCTCAGTATGAAGACGACACCTTTTTTCCCTGCCTGCGCTTTGTCTTGGCTCGTTAATTAACACATGTCTGCCGTGAAAAGGGGAGAGAGAAGGGACCGGGCGAAGCTCCGCACATGCTGCCGGTGTTGGTGGGAGAGCCGGGGAGTCTGGCCGTTGTACCTTTCCGCCGAGAATTCTTTTCTTTCTCTCTCTCTCTCTCTCTCTCTGTCTCCCTCCCTCTCTCTCTCTCTCCCTTTCATTTCTTCTTCTTCTTCTTCTTTTCTCCTCAAAACGTGTTTCTGCTCTGTCGCTCGCAGCTATGTTCTCTGGCTTTCATATCCACTTGCCCCTTTCATTCTGTGGAGCTGTGATGGTGTGACACCAGGCCAGGAAAATAAAGGCAATAAAACAGTGAGAAAGAGGGGTGGGGGGGGATGCAACAGCATGTGGAGGGGAGGAAAAAGTGACTGCACGGGGGCTTTGATAAGACATAATAAATCGCTTTGATTTCGGTCACTCTGAGAAAAAAAAAGTCTTTTTTTTTCTTTCCCTGTTTATGCTCTGGTATGGAGTAAGTGTGATGATGTGCTGATTGTTTGTGTGTATGTATATGACTGTCTGTGTGTGTGTGTATGTGTGTGTGTGTGTTGAGTGTTGTTTAACTACGGTATTAATAGACTTTTCTGGGGTTACGCGGGCCCCTGGGTACCGGGCGAAACTGTCCTCCTACACAATCGAGCGTGCAGCTGTAATTTTGCCCGAGGCTTACCTACCCACAGTCACTATCTAATGCATTTTACATTTTCACAGATGAAAAAAGAGAGAAGCAGAGGGAGGGAGGGAGAGAGAGAGACAGAGAGAGAGAGAGAGAGAGAGGGAGGGAAAGGAGGGGTGGGGGGCGAGGAGGACTTTGCTCTCTTTGTTCCCTTTGTAGCCCCTCGTCAGCTGACACATGGAAACTGTAGCGTAGGGTTTTGTTTGTCTCTGATCTGTAATTAAGAATTCTGTATACAGGGCGCTGGTATTGTGGGTGCCTTTTGCGGTTGACAAATAGCACTGAGGGATCATGGTATCTGGTTGAACAGCAGAAGTGGGCCGATTGTGCTTCTGTGGGACCGCTGCCCCAGACTCTGGGCTCTGAATAGCCTAAGCTTCTTTTTAGAGAGCTATTATTCCTTTACAGGAGTCATAACACAGAGTTTGTGAGATTCTGTAATGCGTTTTTGTATTAGGAGGAGAAAGTAAGGAGAACTAGGGGGTTAAAATGGTCAGGAAAAAACAAAAATGTTCAGTGTTCAGTTGTTGATGCACACGATCAGCTATTGTGTGCTTCCAAATTAGTCATTTTCAGTGATGGTCTTATGGAGCCGTGATGATGAGAACATCTGTTCAACTTGTGTTGTGGAGTTCAGTGGCTTGCCCTGTGTATCACAGATTGATACGAGACAGAACGAACGTTTCATTTATTTTCCCTCCGATGATCTTGCCAAAAGCGGATCACGGAAAACAAACAAACTTCCTGACGAACCATCGCTCGCTCCGACAAACCCTGGAGTTCGTCCAACTTCATCAGGCCGCGTCCGGAAACCCGAGCTCTCTAATAAAAAAAAAAAAAAGTGGAGTTTGCTTTTCGTATTGCTGTGACCTGTAAACCGGGCAAAGAGTGCCAGAGCAAACACCGAAAAGTGTTTCGGCGCCGCCGAGTGACCCCCGCCGCGCGGCCTGCCCCCCAGTCACTCGTCAGGAACTTCCAAATAGCAGCCTTGGCAGAAAGCGCCATCTCACGCGGCTCCACTCACTGTGGACAGAGCGGGCAGGCGCAGGGAGGCTAGGGTGCCAAAAGAGGAGGTGGTGGTGGTGGGGGTGGTGGTGGGGAGGGCAAAAAGAGGGTAAAAAAGGAAAAGAAAACCACCCAACCCCCTCCTGCCCCCACCATACATACACACACACACACAACAACCCCCCACCACACACACACACACACACACACACACACACACACACACACACACACACTACCCCCCCCCAACAACTGCTAGTTCCCTTGTGTGCTTTTCCAGCGAGGTGTTCCGGACATGCTGGCAGTCACGGTCCACTATCACCTTCTTTTGACCGGAATCGGGCATCCCTGGCGAGGTCTTCCCATCTGTTTTCCCCAGCTTTTGCACACCTAGCTTGTAAAGTGCTTAGCTTAGCACGCCTGTAGCCATGCTGTCGGCTCAGGCTTGACCGTCAAGTGCCACAATCCAACACCATTCACCCCAACACACACGCACACACGCACACACACACACACACACACACACATATCCCACAGCCTCCACTACCCCTCCTCTTGCAACATGTCAATGCAAGGAGTGTGAGTCCAAAAACTGCCAATCTGTCCTCAAATTTGTCTCAAATAAACGTCACTGACTTAACCATTCACTGGTGTGGGCCTGTTTTTGTATTCAGTTGTGGTATACTGTGTGTCCATGAGCATGTGGTTGAGTGTGTGTGTGTGTGCGTGTGTGTGTGTGTGTGTGAGAGTGTGTGTGTTTGTGTGTGTGTGAATTAATTTCCAGCCTACAGTATAACTCATTGCCTTTTGCATTACGCTAATGGCACTCTTATATTTGAATACCTTATTAAGATCAATTAAACCGCAGTCCCTTTCAAACAGAAATGTGATATTTACTTTACAAGGAGTCCCTCTCTGGAAACGACTTATTTTGTCTCCTAAGGAGGGGACTAATGGCTTTCTCCTCGCCAGTCTTGCCAATAGAATGGGTTTTTACTGCCGTCTTTGTTCTCTGAGCTGCCGAGTTCCCCTACCAAAGCGCCCTTTGTATTAAGTTTTAAAACTTACATTACAAAAGGCTTTTTAAGATCCCCCAAAGGATCTGATTTAATGCCGGCATTTGATCCGCGCTTGCTCTTCCACAGGGGGACAGCCCCCCCCCCCCAATCCTCAGCCCATCATTGCCTCGCCTCACCCCGCGCACCTGAAGGGCTTTTGGCTTCTCCGGTGCCTCCCCAAGGCTTCACTCCGTCCACCGGTTTAGATAGCTGCTCCCTAGCACCCAGCTCTCTCCCTCTCTCTCTCTCTCTCTCTCTCTCCAGCCCCGAGCCCCCCACAGCTCCAAGGATTCCTGAAGCACCTTTTATGCTGGAAATGAACTTCTGGGCCTAGCTGTGCGTTAGCTTTAGTTCGGGTTAAGTGCCAACTGTCGGGGGTGAAACCTAATACGGTGCACCACCACCTCAATACCTTTTGGACATGAGAACTTCATAAAAGAGACTGAGAGAGAGAGGGAGAGGGAGGGAAAAAAACTTCAGCTGCATTCATTCTCCCCTCTGTAGTGCATAACAAATTAGATGTAATAGGGTTTCTCTAGCCCAAAGTCATTTACACCGTTTGCTTCAAAATTTCAATTTAGTGCAGTGCCTAATGCCAGAGTTTCCTACAATGTATTATATTGCAATATTATACCAATTACGGCAAATGTGAACATTAAATTAAAAGCATTAGCACAATATTAGACTGAAGATCAGCCATTTGAAAGCAGTTTTGCTTGAAGCGGCAGACAAATTGTGTGCTTGGCTTAGCTGATGGGGAATCCTGGTACGTAAAGATTGCACTCGGTGCACCTTCAAGATAAAGACTATTTATTTATTTATTTATTTCATATTTCTCATGCTGCCGTTTTTTTTTTGTCTCAGTATCTGCAACTCTCTCAATTTGTTATGATTTAATTTCATGAAAATGAGCATGCACCACCTGATATAGCATGTGAGTAAGTATGAGTCTCTGTGTGTGTGTGTGTGTGTATGTGTGTGTGTGTGTGTGTGTGTGTGTGTGTGTGTGTGTGTGTGTGTGTGTGTGTGTGTGTGTGTGTGTGTGTGTTTCTGAGTGAGAGAGAAAGAATGTGTAGGTCTGCGTGTGGTATGGTTTTACAGCCCGTCCCTGGGTTAAAGCATTTCTTTCCATGGACATTCCAGGTACACAACGGCGTCTCCCCTCTCGCGTAATGGCTGGTGGCATTGGCGATGGCACCACGCGAGGGGGGCATCTGATAGTCGCCTCGCTGGCACCGCCGGGCAGGTGGGAGTCCCAGATGGCCATGTGCGGCGCAACGAGCACCGGTCATGTGACGGTGGCGAGATCAACGATACGCGCGATGCCACTCCACACCACTCCACTTCCTGTTTCCTTTCCCACCTCCCTCTCTCTCTCTCTCGCTCCCACTCTCTCTCATTTTTTGTCACAGCAGTTGGTGTCACTATGCCTTCTGCATGGAGGGCCCTGCCGAGCAGATTGCACAGTCTGTTAGGATGACTCTGTGCGCGGCGACGACTCAATGTCCACTGGACGCACGCCACCATCAGATTTGCTCCAAGCTCGCCATTCTTTGGGTGCCATGTTTGTTCTTTCTTCTCTCTCTCTCTCTCTCTCTCTTTCTCTCTCTCCCTCCCTCTGCTGTCCTTATGCACTCTTTTCTTCTATAAGTTTATTTGTCTAAAGTACAGACAGGGTTCTAGCGCTGTACAGCTTACCAATGATGGAATATTCTGTCCATGTCGTTTGCGAAGAATTATAATTTTGATGAATTCTTTAGCATGGACATAGGTCTTCACCGACTCCTCTAACCATCTGTTCCAATGGAAATGTAGTTTGGTCATTGAAAGTCAGATGTTTCAATCATCCTCACTGCATTTTATTGTGTGATCTTTTTACGACGTTGTCTGTCCATGATGGATATGTCAGGCCAATCATGTTATATATTCTTTGCTCTTTTGAGGTCTTCTGATTTTCCGTGCTCGTTCCCAAGGAGGAGGTTTTGAATGTCTTCAAAGACTCGTCTGGGCGATGTTCTGGACGACGCATGAGCATTCATGCCAAGCACAACCCTTCAGCAGGTCCCGGCTGTGAACTAATGACTCAATAAAAGCAAGCGCAGCGTCCCTGCCGTTCTTCATCTCAAAGGCCACCTCTCGTATAAATTTTATAACAACAACCGTAAAGAGAATGACAAGAAAAAAATGTCCTCTCGATGAAATAGTCTTTTGCATGACTCTGTTGTCCCATATACACACAAACACACACAGACACACACACACGTCTATGTGTATGTATGTACGTATTTATGTATGTATAGGTACCTCCATGCAGATGTGTGTGTGTGTGGCTCATGTAAGAACATATGTGTACAGCTACATGTACTGTATGTATTTGTGTGTATGTCTGTGTGTGTGTGTGTGTGTGTGTGTGTGTGTGTGTGTGTGTGCATGTGTGTGTGTGTGTGCGTGTTTGTGTGCATGTATGTGTGTGTTTGTGTGTCTGTGTGAGTGTGTGCGTGTTTGTGTGCATGTATGTGTGTGTGTGTGTGTGTGTGTGTGTGTGTATTTGTCGTCCAATGAAGATGTCCTCAGCGCTGCACCTGGGGCGTGTAGACATGGCCCCCGGGGGTGAGGTGAACTGCTCTGAAATATGGCCGCGCTTGTTTCTGCTCCTCGAGGCACACCGCGGCGCCACTCGCCATCTAATCACATTCTCAATTGGCTCAACAACTTCAGGGCTGCCGCCTCCGCTTGTGGCTGATTTTACCCTGCTACTCAGAGCTTCTCGAGATTCAAGGCTACACACACACACACACACACACACACACACTCACATACACTCTCTCTCACCATCACTTGTGTGTGTGCTGCTTGAAATGATCCGTCTTGAGAGCCAGTGATTAAAATTTGACCCCTGTTTTTGAGGGGAGGGGCTTTTGGTTGTTTGAATGCAGCAGAACTTCACGTGATTGTGCTGCCATTGACACAAGAAGTTGAAAGTATTGAAAGCATTGGTACATGTCCAAAATTAAACAAATTTGATTGAATTCCACATAATCTATAACTAAGGTCCATATTGTTTTGTAGATTTTGTAAGTGAGTCTATGCAATATATATAACATATTTAATGTCTGTCTTGTCTTCTGTTTAACAATTTGAAGTCAAGTAATAGAAAATTTCCCTTCAAAACACAGACAGAAGAACAGGAGTAAAAAAAAAAACGGTGATCCATGCCAGGTGCAGACTCCACCACCTCAGACAGAAGAAGCTGCTTTCCCCCTCCAATAACCTAAAGCACTGCGATGCCACTTCCAGTACTTGAGCCAAAAAGACATTTTCAAGTGAGCACTTCAAAGACGAGCTGGATTATATTCGCATACAGTGTATCCTGAGGGAAACCTTTGAAGGAAACTTACTGCAGAGTTGCTCATGGCCACTCAGTGTGTGTGTGTGTGTGTGTGTGTGTGTGTCTTTGTGTGTGTGTGTGTGTGTGTAACAGAGAGAAAAAAGAAAATGAGGTAAAGTTTGTTTGTTTGTTTGTTTGTTTGTTTGTATACATAATCCCAATTCTTTCATCACACTTTTCAGTTGATGGAAACTGAATCTCCTCAATTGAAACCTATTGTACCGAGGTGACAGGTTAGGACTTAGATCTTTTCTCTCCCTCTTTCTCTACAGAAACCGGTAGCATTTCTGCACTGTAATATTCAACATATTTCCATATGGTGACATTGGAATTTCAGTCTTTCCCATCTCTATGATGGACCCATAGAGTGAGAATTTGTTTCAGACAAAGAGAAAGAGAGTGCAGGGACACCTGGAGTCATGGGTGCCCTTCTAGGCCCCGACAGCAGGGTGAAACACGCCCAGAGAGACGCCGGGGTCGACCATTATCATCGTTAATCCTCATTAATTAAGAACCCGAGTTCTTGCCTCCGCCGTCGCCTTCATATGCAGATAGCAGCGTTTGTTTAAGGTGATGAGCAACCACAAGACTCCTGAAAGAAAAGAACCTCGGGGGTATGGTGTGTGTGTGTGTGTGTGTGTGTGTGTGTGTGTGTGTGTGTGTGTGTGTGTGTGTGTGTGTGTGTGTGTGTGCGTTTGTGTGCGTGTGTACGTATGTGTCTGTGTGGTGGGATTGCTGTGTGAGTGTTTCTGTGTGTGTGTGTGTTTGTGTGTGTGTGTGTTTTCTCAGTAGAGAGGAACTCGGTAACAGGATTTGTTCATTGTCCTGGAGGTTCACCTTAAAGCTGCTGGAAGTGATTAGCCTGGGTGTCTCTGTTTGAGGCGTTACCATTTTTTAGGGGGAGCGGCTTTTTTTGCATTTCAAAATGCATTGGGTTAAATGGGTAGAAACCACATGTAAAAACCACATGTATTTGTGCATGAAGACCATTGCTTACAGCATCTTATTCCCTTCCTCCCAATGATCCCCCCCCCCCCCCCCCCCCCCACACACACACACACTGCTCCTTCTATCAGAGGTAAACAAAGAGCAGCATCATGACTTCACTGGTCCTCTTGAACGCCAGCAGACCCTGTGCTGACCTCAAAGCCGCACGGGGCGTGGTTGCCTCCGCGCCGCGGTCGTCACGGCAGCCGGCTGCATCTGTGGCGTGGTTTGGGTCTCCCGCCGGGCGCGAGCGAGATTCCACCAGATGAGGACTGACACGGGGTTCAAGGGTTAATTTGTGTAACAGACGAATTTGCATACAAATGAAAAATGACAGAATTTTTCTGTTCTCCTGAAACTTTCAATGTCACCCACATCAAGCGGCCCCATCAGCGCGCCGTGCCTGTTTGAAGAATATTCATTACTTCTGAAGCAGGGGCACCTTGTTTGCTATTAATCTCCTCTGCAGGTCAATGACTTCATTTGCTTAACTTTATCGGCAGTGCCACTCACTTCCTCTCCTCTCTGAGTTGGTCGGCTTTGTAGCTTTTTATAATGTGTTCTTATTGCCTTTGCTGAGACGGAGAGGATAAGCTTTTTAAGCACAACAAAGGCACAGTAACTCTGTTCTCTGAAACAGTTTTGAAGACATAAATGAATTACTTGAGACGGAAATATATCCAGCCCCCTAGACTTCTCTCTTTCCCTCTCTCTCTCTTTCTCTCCCTCTCTCTCTCTCTCTCTCTCTCTCTCTCTCTCTCAACACCCCTATAACTTCTTGAGAGATTTCCTCTCAAATCACTTCTCCCTCCCCCTGATTGGATTGATTGTTTTTCTAATCCAGGGAAAATTACTTGCTAAAAGGGTCACGTAATCGTGGCGAAAGTGTGACAGGGAGACTGAGATGTCTTTGTTCTTTTTTCCCCCCGTTTTTCTTTTTGGAAATGGCTCCATACTGTATGTGCACGGAGGGGGGGTGGGAGTGGAGGAGGAATCTACCTTACTTCATCATCAGAGAACTTGTACGTCATTTCTTTGTTTTAATTTTTATTTATTTTTACCTCAGCAGGAGAAGTAAAGCCGGCAGAGACTGAGAACCTGTGCACCAGGGACTCTCTGTGTCCTACGGTCTTAAAACAAATGTGCTGAAATCAACACAACTTGAGTTGTTTTTAACACACCTCTGTGTCCAGATAGGGACAACACAGTTTGTGTTGTTTCCTTTTTTTATTTGGTACACAATATGTGTTCAAAATAACACAATTTGCATTGAAAACAACACAACTTATGTTGATTTGTAACACATCTGTGTGTCCAAAGAGGGAAATCACATTTGTTTTAAGAGTGTAATCTGTGATGTCTGTGTCATAAAGCACAGCTTAGTGTTGTCTTGTCTGTGAGTCCAAACTCTACGAGGGAGGGTAGTCTGAGAACTGGTGTCTTGAGAAGTGAGATCCTTGACTTAACTTTCTCAGGGAGATGCTCTGCAACTAGCTGGAGGAAAGAGTGTAACAAGAGCATAAAACAATTAAGCTGTCAACCGCACAGACATGACACGTTTAAATAGGGAGAGAGATAGAGAAAGAGAGAGAGAGATAAAGATCCCTTCTTAATGATGTTTGTCCATCAGAGGTTCTCATGAGAGGTTTAGAAAGACTGCATCTCCGAAGGGCTAATGAGGAAAGCACTACACTCTGTGTTGCCAAATATTTATTCTATTAAATTTTGTTTATAAGCATGCCTTTATGGGGCTCAGTGACTTTATCTATATGAATTGCACCCAAAGTATGGATTTATTTTTCTTTTAATTATTACATTATGATAGAATTAGCTTAATACTCTCATTCATATATTAAGAAGAGTACAAACTAGCATACTAAATATGTATAGAAAATGGATAGTACGTCCCCTGTAATGAGTCTGCCTTTAAATCCTCAAGTGTTTTTATTCTTAATTTTTAAAGACAGAGTGTATTTCATTTTACTCGGTTACAAATGCATCTTCAATGTCTCTTAACTGGAAAGATTAAAGTACTGAGACAATGAAAGCTCATTGTACTGGGGAAGCTTACCTCTGTGAGGCTGCCAATGTACAAGTTTGTCCTTGGGAGGAGGAAGGGCATTTAAATATTATCTTCACTGTTCCCTTTTCCTTCGACTGATCTCAAAGCAGCTTCGTGGAGGACGATTGATCCTACCTTTGGAACGCCACTCACAAATATTTTCTTTTAAAAAAAAAAATGCCGGCCCTCATTAAACTGTACTTCTTACTGAGTGTGAAGTTAAAGAGAAGAACGGAAGAGAGTGGAATAAGTGTGTGTGTGTGTGTGTGTGTGTGTGCACACGCACACACACGTATCTGTGTGCAGAAGAGGGAGTGTAACTGTACAAAAAAGGGGGAGGTAAGTTCTCTATAAAGCAAGAGAAGAAAAAAAGAAGAGAAAATTCTTGTGAACCATTGTTTGGATCTTTATGCAAAAACCCTCTTTGTGATTGAAAGTCTTGATCCCCCATAGGAAGAGGGAGTGAAGTATTGATCTCCGTCTGAAAGGAAAAGGAAAAGGTTTCTTTCATCCTGGGCCTCACCTACCCCTCGCTCTGAGAGCCACTGGCTCCCTGTCTGGCTACCGGCCAAAGATTATGGGGAGATAACCTACACAACCTAATGAGGTGTAGGTACCCAAATGAAAGGGGTGAACGTGTCTAATTAGCGGTGATCAAAGCGAGGGCCGTAATCCTCAAAACAAACCTGCCCATCTGAATCTGAAACAGAGCAGGAGGAAGAGGAAGACGAAGAAGAGGAAAGTCAGAAAAGTTAAAGATCTGAACTTATCATGAAACCCCTAGTTCTATACCGGCATCGGCAAGTTTTCTTTTAGTTTTTCTGTTGTTCTGAGTTTCTCTTTCTTTCTCACTTCATAATTCATCTCCATTCACTTACCATATTTCAATGTGTTCATTGTCTATTTCACACCATAAAAGATCTATTTCCTGTACCCCTTACAGGCAACGTTGTATAATTTCAGACTAATCTATACAGTTGGTACCTACACAACAATAAGGTTCATAATATTCACATGGAAACCTGTTTTCATTGGTGAGCTACTGTATCCCTGTGTAATCAGAGTATGTGATTTTTTTAGTTAGAGTATAGGCATGGACATATACAGCCTATTGTCTAAATATGAGGGCTTGTCCTTGGTTGGAACGAACAGCACACCAGATTGTATTGGCTCTGTAATTCTGAAATTCAAATATAAATGTCTGATTATTTTAGCAAACACGTGACAAATGTTCCTTCACAGATAGATTCTCTAACTTTAAGGTCAGAAAGAACTGATGCGGGTTGCTTTTAGCATTATGTAGGCTTATTCAAAGACTACAGCTGGATATTCAGATGAAATGATCTGACTGCTGGTGTACAGTAAATGTCCGATTTAGCTGCCATACAAAGCATGTGCTTGGTAATGTTATAATAATGAGATATAATGATGATCACCTGTAATAAATGCCCTTTTCCTCACTTATAACATTAATGTTTCTCACTTGCACTCACAGGGATAGGTGTTTATCCAGCAGATCCCTGATGAATTCAATGTCATCTAGACAACACACCTTTTGAAGACAAGGGCCATCCAAACAGTGGACAGTGCCTCTAACTGGCCGTTCCAAAATAGGATTCAGAGGCTCCTCTCCCACCACCTCTTTACACCCCCCCGCCCCAAACCCCCTAACACACACACACACACACACACACACACACACACACACACACACATACACACACTTCCCAACCCCCCCCCTCCCCATTAACCCGCATGCCCGAGGAGCTTGGGAAGAAAAACAGACTCACAGGTGTAACCTGACTGTGAGCTGCTGGCGTTAAACCTCTAACGATGCGCTGCGCTCCCCCCGTGTTTTCATTGCCTGTGTGCATTAGCCACCGCCATGTCCAAAGAGAAAGGCCTGACCTAAATATGGCTGAAAGACACAACATGTGACCTGCCTCGGCCGCCCCTGCCGTGGCCCAGGGCCATGCAAGGGGCTCTATTAGTGGGAGAGTGCACAGATGCTACCAGATGGCCAGCATATTGTCCAGACCTGACCCATGTGTAATTGCACAAAGTTCAATACACTCAGGTCCATAATTCAATTTCATCGAACACCTTGTTTTCTGTTTCACATATGACCATACAATATACATGCAATGCTTTCCAGTGCACTAGCACAGCAATTTAGATATGACACATTTATTCATAATATATCTTATACTCAAACCTTAAACTTTAATCAAGGAAATATAGTTATCATATCATTAGTGAAATTCATTTTTTACAATATCTTTCTTCAAATTCAGCCAAACAATATTTTGATAACAACAACACTCTTCTGAAACCTACTGTATTCTCTCTTTATATACAGTATCTCTCTCTCTCTCTCTCCCTTTCTCTCTCTTAAATGCAAATGTGTCCACTGGCTATGCCCTGCTCTGTCTGTACTCATTTGTTGTGGGCAGCCTCGGGAAAAAATGAAATGGGGGGGGGGGGTGCATCACTGCGATCTTTAACCCCCCCCCCCCCCCCCCCCCCCACATCCATGCATACATACCAACCCTGAAGCCATTACCACAACCGGATCTCAGGTAGTGCTGAAGGCATGTTTGGGCAACCAAGCGACAGACATGCACTAAGGGTACAGCTGCCACCTCACCGAGTCCCCCCGTAGCTCATACACAGGGTCTGTTTGACATTACACACACATCCAATGAAATTTCTCCACACAGATAGCTGAGGCGTGCGGCTAAATGGAATTGTGGAGCCTGCATGGCTGGTATTTTTTGGTAACTTGATTCCAAAGCCCCTGTCTCATGTCTTGCACAGCAGACCACCAGGACAATGTATATTTTACTTTGGCTACAGAGTACCAGATATATGTATCAAAAGTGATTGTTATATATATATATATATATATATATATGTGTGTGTATCAAAAGTAATTATTATTTACAGTTAAGTCTAAAACCTAATGGTTCAGGTAAAGGTAATGTGATCAGGTACTATCATCAACTGTAAGCTGAACAGTACATGTAACTTGCTTCAACAAGCTGATAGTCATCTCTCTCTCAGGTCGGTGCATGTTTACAGTCTGTCATGCAACAGCATACTTAATGCTAATGACTATTCACAATGGACAAGAAGTCTCGAGTCTGTTTTTCGTTTTAATTTGATCAGTCAAATTCATTTTTTTTGGGGGGGGGGGGGGGTAATGAATCATCAGAAGATTCTCCAGAGTCACAACATGCACCGAACATTAATAAAAGAACAAAGTAGCGGGAGGCCTCAGGGACATCCACACACAGACCTGCTTGTCATTAGACACTGCAGTAAACACACACACACACACACACACACAGACACACACACACACACGACTGAATTAATATTGTCTGATTTCACTTTCAGCTGTGGAAATATTTCATTTTCAAATGGGTCAGCGATTTGCATTTCTGAGAAATCAGATGCTACTGGTCGCCACCATAAACACAAGGCATCCCAGGGTCATACTTCATCATCTCCTTGTTCCTCTATAACCACCGTATTAATCCCATTCAAATTAATTCAATTAAAAATAAATAAATAAAAGTAAATATTTGTCCATGTCCAAGTCCATCACATTTAGTGTCAATACATATATAGTGCCTGCATATTGACTCTGTTAATACTTATCTACAAAAAATGTTTAAGATTAGAGTTAGCATGTCAGCTCAGAGTATGACTATGTTATTACATACTTAAACAATGTGTATTACACATTGTACAAGGTTTAATTACAATCTAGCAAGGGCAGTGAGATGTCCCATTTCTTTTAGGCAACAGTTTAATAAGTAAGTTGTGATGTGCAGTGGAGACTCTCTGGGACTCTCAGAGAGCTGGAACTTTCTCTGGGAAATCTCCAAGCGTTAATGCCCCTTTAGTGCAGGTGATAGTGTTAGGGAGGGGAGAAGGGGCAGTCTCTGAGCCCTGGTCAGATACATGGAAGAGACTCGGAGCTCGGAGGGGGTTTAAGGTCACGGCAGTAAACAAACAGCACATTGATTTGATGTCACACCCCCCAGTGTCAGGAAATAAGGCCGCCCTGCACGCCGAGTGCTTTCAGGCGGCGATGCCAAGTCTGCTCTGGAAGCAGGTGGAGGGAAAAAAGGGCAAATTAAAGCACTGTGCTAGTGGATTACTCCACAGAACTGGAGGGATGATGAAAAAATAAAAATCAGAGGCAATATGAACATTGCATCTCCCTTCATCGATGGCCTGATAAAAAGCTCTCTGTGTATTCATAAGCTGCTGGGTGGAGAGGGACAGACTATGACCCCAAAGGGCTCCTAAAAACTTGTGTTTTAGGTATTTTTAAATGACAAAACACAAACATTATATAAGCTTGGCTTTTAAGTATTTATTTCCCTAGGATATTCACAATTGTGCCAAGAAAGTTATTATTAAGATAATTTGTTACACTGTTTTTTCATGCCAATCTCCCTTTTTTATATAAAAAAAAGCGGAAAGAATTTTTTTGTATGTTTTGAATCTTTTTTCTCCTCTCTAATTGGGCCCTCCACACTTGGAGGTGAGCTGGGGCGATGAGGAGATGAAACATGCGGGAGGTTTACTTGGTGAAAGGGTGACCAAGGGTGTTTCCAAGCATGAAGCGTTGCACTGGTCTAAGCATCCTACACTTCACCAATTAAAACTGAGGATCCTCCACTTGCCACATTGCCCTCATCATGCACACATAATGCATTTGCTTTGCCGTTTGAACAGCTTTCAGCTTTTTCTACAACCACTTTGTGCAGAGGCCGCTACATTTTCCATTGAATCAATCATGTTGATTTTACACTTGGACCCATAAGGACAGGCTCGTTGCCAATGAGTGAGAAAAAAAATGTGAAAGAAAAATGAACTACGTTGGTACTCACATGACTCCTCCCTTAGTATACCGACTATAGATCTCTATGTTTTGATGTAGACTATTCAAGTTTGTGGGTAAATATATTCTCTTTGAGAGACCCAGGAAGTGCTAGAACAGAATAGGATTTTCACATTTCCTTTATTCTGTTGCTGGGTCTGAATGACCCGGCATGAGAGTGTGTCCCAGTTTCCCAGCTGTTCCAGCCTGTTAAAGGTACATGGCTAACCAATGCAGACTATCGACCCCACGTTTGCTATTGTTACCATATGGAAGTCAATCAATACTACTGGCTATGACTTCTTTTGTGTCACTACACCAGATCTGTGTATATCAAGGGATGCATAACAGCCCCTCGTACACAAAGGCAAGGTGATGAAATGTCTCGAGGGTCAGACAAATTTATTTCTCGTGGTGGTTAAACCATTTGGGTATCTTTTTTTCCCCCCACCCTGTTAGACCGGTCTGTCTGTGAGATTCTCAGAGCATGTCTGATCAGCTAATTAAGGCATTGAAGCCAGGTGAGATTGCTCACAGGCTAATCAATTGTCTCCATTAAACAACAACATGCATATCAATGCCCGTCATGGATACAAATACTGAGTGACTGCCTAGTTTGTTTACAAAGGGTTTGGAATGGCCGCTGCAATATAAAGATGTTGTGTATTTGTTTATAAAAAAAACCTGGGAGGATATAGTATCCTTGAATAATTTTCCATTATGCTTAACATATATTAAATAAAATAAATGTAACATTATATAACATTCATTATATAATAGACTCAGTGGAAATGAAAACACAAGTAAAAAATGGATATGTTGTGCATGTCTGATTTCCAGTAGCTATTGCACTCCCAGTGGGTAAGATTCGCCAAGACCATATCAATAGCCTGTTTAATGCAGTTAGCTTCCTGTTTTCCTTTTGTAAGTTATATAAAAGGGTTAGGGCATACACACACTCACACATCAACACACACACACACACACACACACACACACACAGTCACTCACTTACTTACGCATCATCAACACACACACACACACACACAAACCACCTGCACCTCCTATTTACCTGTTAGTTGCACGTTCAGGTCTCAACATCCAATTAGTGTCACCTAATTAAGCCTTCAACCTTTCTACGACATGAGATAAATATAAATTTTTCCCCGAGAACAGTGAGTGGTGCAATCCCCCCCAATCAACCTGTTTGTTTGCAGCCGTATGTGTTTACAATGCACATGAATAATAAACGGAACGTAGGCCGAGTGCATTGACTCCTGCATGGCACCTCCTGAATATTTAAATCAGGGCAGGGCAGCTTTGGGACATCTCCTCCTCCTCTTTGGTTGGCAAACACAACAGCACATTTTTAGTAACAGTCAACACTTGGGAGGAGAACAACATACAAACTCACACACACACACACACACACACACACACACACACACACACACACACACACACACACTCTCTCTCTCTCTCTCTCTCTCTCTCTCTCTTTCTTCCCTCTCTTTTTCTCCCTCTCTGTCTCAGGTTAATTGTCCCTAAATAGCATGCCATAATTAAAACAGTTTGCCTGTCAAATAGAAACATCAGGTGTGCAATGTAAACAACCATATGTCTCTGCCACAAACAGGGCCCTGTTCGCCACACCCTGCTCCTCCTCCATCTCTACTGAAATAGTCATCTCTCGGTATACCCACGAAGCCCAGGAAACACACATCTGGATTGGTGAAAATAACATCACTCCAGGGCCCAGTTTCCCGATAACGACGGAGACACGCTCTTAAGAGGGTTTTCTACGATTCATTTGGTTTTTCCGACTGTTTCCCGAACATGCTCGTAGCGTGAACGCGCGTGCACTGCTCTTAAGATGCTCTAGAGGGGGGCTGTCCACGTTAATAGTTCTGAAATATCCTCTGATTTAATGGTGATGTCAGGTGACTGCACGTCACAGCTATAGGCCTACCGTTTAAACTTCGGATCTACACATTAATTCACATCAATACGAAAATAGAGACACTTTGACATCTGCATGTAAGCATCCCAAGTAGGTGATATACCACACACAGACATAAATAATTGTAATTATTTAAGATTAGATTGTTGCACCAAGAAAGTGAGGAAATGTGTAGGCTTAGATTTTGATGCAGTAGGCCTACAGACTAAACCACATGTTCCTTTCTCTGCTTGTACCCTTATAGGCCTAATAAAATATAGCCCTCACTTAGCAAAGATAATGGCAAACTATTCTGACAACGTCTCGTTTCATAACTTGATCATAACTTCATCACATTATTATGACCATTAAATGTAGGCTATGCTATTTTGCACGCTAAAATCTGATTCATCACAGGTAAACACAATAAAGAATGGGAACGTAAGTTGGATTATGTATTCTAAGTTGTAATTCCTCTGTATGTCCTGTTGGTGACCTCAGTGAGAAGTACTGTTAAGATGCTCTTAGCCGGTAACGAGAACTCCGGAGCACTCGTAGATCTACGAGTGTTTTCACGACGCTCTTAAGCTACGATGGTTTCGGGAAACAGTCGGCAAATCTTAAGACGTTCGTAAGAGGGACTTTACGACGCTCTTAGGCTTAAGATGCTTTCGGGGAACTGGGCCCAGAGCACATCGCTGTTTTCTCACAGGTTTGTTTTAAATGGCTTAATTAGCCCACCACTGAGCAATTTTAAGGAAATGGAGAAAATGTTGAGGGACAGGGAAAGTTGCTCAGTTGTAGAATTTACGTTTAGAAACACAGAAGGATATTGATAGAATATTCTAGAACTCTCCTGAGTTAATGGATGTACATTATGAATGTTGCTCTTATATTATAAATACAGTAGTTATGATGAATGATATAGTATATATAGTGTCCTAAGAGTTGACTGAAACTAATATGGTGTTTGTTCGAAGACCACATGTGTGCTATTGTTGTCCGATATCTGTGTCTGCGTTTGTCTGATGTCTGTGTGTGTGACTCTGGTCTTTCTGCTGACTGGTCAGATTTGAGAATGTAAATAACTCTCACTCCAGGTCTTGTGAGGACGGCGGTTATGAGGATCTGGTCATCGATGGGGGATTGCCTAAATGGGTATTAGAAAAACTACTAATAATTATTGAAATACTATAGTTATTATGTGAAATTCAGCCCAGCCAATTACCCAGCTGCCCGAGTAGCTCTCTAATTCTATGATGACCTGACCACGTTCATAATTCATTATGAACTCTTGTCAATAGTGTTCAATGTAAATTAGAGGCTGGTGAAATAACATTTGCATTAATCATGTTGCAGATGCTTTAAGAAACTTGGGCTGTGCCCAGCATCAGAGACTAGGATATCCCAAAGCCCTGGCGTATCATTTGTCTCCTTTTGAATTATAAAATTAAATATAGCAGCAAGCTGTACAACAGTGCATAAAATATTACACAAGGCTTTTACAGAGAGGGAATGTCAGTTTGACTACAGACATAGCACGACTATGTTAGAAATGCTAAAAACAAGTTTGTAATCTTGCTTTTCCTTTCTTACTTCAATTCTTTTGGGTTGACATATTTAGATTATTAAGTGGAGAGAGTGATACAGTGAGCTATGCAGAATGAGCTGTTGCTCATATTTATTAAATTTGATTGGATTTTCCCTCTATGATTGTATTGTATTGCTCTGTATATTTTTAAGTAGATTTACAAAGGTCAAAAATACATACAAACCAGTCTAACAAAGTGGGAAATATTTTGAGTTGACCAAGCCGCTTCATATTCTGGAGTTCTTTGTTTCTGCCCCATCCATTAATTATGTTTATTGGGACACTTTGGCGGCTGTTATCCCTTACATAATTTCATAGACAAGAGAAATGACATGTTTATACATACTGTCTCGTATCCATACAAATTACCTAAAAAAGACGTTTTTATAAATAAGGAGGAAAGGACCCTGAGGAATGTTTGGACCTTGAGGAAGTTATGAGGCTCCTGGTAGGCAATCATGTGTGATCAATGCCTCTTCATTAAGGCTGATAGCCTTGAACACAACAGCCACTACAGGGCTTAGCATCGAATATCATTGGTGTTTGAGAGTATAACAGCATCATCAATAAACGTTCCAATGCCAGGCTACATAAAAGTATCTCCATTTCAAATGAAAACTGATTATAGTCATAGCTGACAGATCAAATTATCCCTTGTCTCTTTCCAATGCACTCTAGGCCAACTCTCTGTGTCTGTGTTAAACTGTTCTTACCTTTGGGTAGAATTTGCCATGCAAATGATGATTTATGCTTTATTTAATTCTGTCAGAGAGAGAGTCCCTCCCCTTGCCTTGCAGGGCTTGAGTGAGTCATGTTTCAGGGGGTTCGAAATGAAGATGGTGCCTTATGCATTCACTTCATATTTCATTGTACATAGTAGCGATGATAAATGCAAATAATATGTTTAAATAAGCAATGCAATGGATATACAGTTCCTTAACATTTGGTGAAAAATAGTATCGGAACACTTAATCTATGCACTGTGAAATTGGATAACTTGTTGGGATATTTGTTTGTGGCAAAGCCCTTCAAATGCTCACTTCACAATGTGGCTGGCTACTTAAGGCAACTAACACATGTGTTGATTCAGAGCATATTTGTCCTTTTCATTTGAATTCATCTCTAGGTTTTGTGTGGGGAATATCTAATAATCAATTCATGGAAAAATGCATCTTTTTCGGTCATATTTTCCTCCAAAAGTGGCAGACATTACAGATAATCCTCCTATTGGTATTTGTTTATTCATTTGTTTATCTGTTTACTTATTTATTTATCTGTTTATTATTTAATGAATTAAAAATCCACCAGAGACTCAAATGAATAAAAGTTTAAAACACGTACAGTAGGCAGGAAA
>NC_055979.1:12060782-12103282 GCF_018492685.1 Alosa sapidissima | reverse complement strand
AGCCATTATGATATGATGTCCTTTATATCCTTTATATAAGTGTTTACCAAACGTTTCTCAGCCCTTGTACTTTCCTTTCATAATCAAACAATTAATCTGTGCAGCGACATCTTACAATCACAGAAATAAGCACCGCAGCAGCCTGTCACCTTTAATATATCAGACAACTTAAATGTTTAAAGTTGAAAATTATACAAATTATAATTGGAGTACAATTATCTTCATCTGTCTGTTATTGATTTCATTTACTCATAAACTATTCTGCATTCAGAGATTGATTTAGTGTCATTGTTTTTATTTGCGTGTTTGAGTTACCTTAAACATCAGAAACATCTGCACATAATTACTTAATATTTTAAATGTGCCATTGTTAATTAGTCAAATAAATTGCAGTCACATATGATTATGCAGCTTACAGAAATACAAAAGCAAACATTGTTAATGATAACCTTTTTTGTATTTCTGAATTGCCCATTGAATAGCAAACAATGCTATGCAATTGAGTGCAAACAGTAGCATATTGCATGTTACATCTACAGTCCAAGTGGGATGATTCCTGAAAAGACCTGCATATTAAAATTCAAAAGGTTTGTCATTATTTGGCCACCACCACTTCCGTCTCTCAAGGACTCGAGTCAAGTGATTGGGTGCAGGCGTGCATACACACTTTCATTTTAGTCCTAATTCTTCCTCCTCTACCTACACTTCAAATTGTAATTCCTGTGAGGAAACTGATTTTCCCCCCCTCTCCCCAAGATACTTTCCAAAGAGTATCTTCCACCTATCAGTCCTGCCAGGGCATGTTGGAAGGTGGGGGAAAACACAAAAGTAATCCCGACGCCATCCCCTGCTTTTTGATTAGTGAGGAAAATAAATGTGTTTTTGAATTAGTTGTGGACAGAGAGGAGAGAGACGAGAGGCACTCTCCATAAAGCACAAAACAGGCACAGACCCACAGTCCTGTGGGTGACGTGGACTTTTCTTATGACAGCTATCTGCACAGGTGATTTTGTACATAATAAACAGGAAGAGAAGGCAATCTATACTGCACTGAGGTGTTGCGCGAAACACTCTGGGATGCCTGCCAGGACTTGCTCAGAGGGAAATTTGTTAACCTAATACCTTTCGACAAAGTAAAAGAAGAACGTGTATGTTGCCTTTGTGATGTTCTAAAACTTTTTGGAAAAGATTTAGTATGCATGTTAAGTTTTCTTTGTAAATACCTATGTGGGAGACATGCTTACTTACAGCATCACAGAATGGGTAAACATTTACCACAAAGCTGCTGAATCTGTTATAGAATTATTAAGGCATATGTGAAGCATATACAGTAATTTCCTCTGTTTTCGCCACATTCTGCATAAACCGTAACAGATCTTTTTCTGCAAATAAAAAAAAAAATGTATTAACAGCAGTGCCCAGAATCATACTTTAAAGCAACACCATGGAGTTTTTCAACCTTCATAATATATTTCCAAGAACCTTGTGATGGTACATCGACTTACAATAGGTTGAATGACACGTCTGCCATAGCCTGACGGGGTCTGTATCACTTTTACTGGCACTACGGAACTTCAGGGTTCTGGTAGTAACCCGAGCACAAAAACAAGTACAAAATCTGACTGCTTTACGGCATACCTCACTTCCGCGACCACCCACCACCCCCCACCCCCCATTTCCTCAAATTCAGACGTGAGAGCCCAACCAGCGTTTGTTTGCCGGCTGGTAAAACGTGTGTATGTTGTTGTCATGGCTGAAGAGGCAACGAAACCGAAGAAGGCAAAGGTTTTGTCGGAGGAGCCTAGGAGGAGAAAAAGGGAGAGTGACAAAAATCAAAGGCCGGACGAGGATCAATATTGGTCCAGCTTTCGCTCGCTGGTGTGAGCTAAAGGAGGAGGAGGGGTGCCCGACCGATGCCGACTCGGCCGTCATGCTGTTTTTTTAGGACAAAAAAAAGTCAGAAGTAAGCCTATGTCTAAACAGTGTGTACAAGTTTGGTAGGGGCTACATTCTTGCAAGTAAATGATTAGATGGACAAAATCATCTTTTAGGCTAACTAGCCTAATGACTGCAGGCTGATAGTATGTTTGTTTATTTATTTTTCTGGTGAAAGTGTCTTGCCTCAGGCAAATCGATTTTTCAACTTTGCAGATTCATCTATGGTAGCCAGTGTTGGGAGTAATGCATTAAAAAAGTAATGCATTGCTTTTTGCTGTAATGCAGTAATGTAAGGCATTACCAATGCAATTTCAGTAATATTTTACTCGGTACAATTCTCAGTAACTGAAGTTACTTTGCTTTTTAATCCAAAATTGAGAAATGCTCAATTGGCACCAGAGAAGATTATCCAAGAATTAAAAAAAAGTAATCTATGCTGGTCCTGGAATTTGATTGCCTTGTTTAGATGACTGTAGAAAGGGAATTTGAGCTATCTCTGCCATTCATCCAACAGATCTAACATGGTTAGGCTATACTCATTTCAAGCAGTGAGAATAACTAAAATGTTGCTTTTACAGACAAAGATCGTAGCCATTATTCTCAAACTATTTGCATTAAGTCTACACCACTGTAAGTGGAAGGAAAGGCAACCAGCAATGATGAGAACCATTTAAAGTCAACATACAATTTCGCTATGGCTATATTTTACTATATTAAGTTGTGAGTGACCTTTGGCCTTTGGGGCCTACATTGTCCCATGAGCCATAACGGCAACCATTATATTGTTCTCAGTGGCGCAAAAAGTGGGCATGCGTTATATGCGGCGCATAGGGGCGCATCACCGTGGGGGTGCCAAAGCGATGGTAAACAAAAAAAATAAGCTAATAATAATAGTATATTTGGTATATTCTATATGTAGCTACTGTTGTAGGTTTCTAAATAATTTCTGCATTTCCTCAATGTTAAATAACATTTTAGAGGACTAACAGGCAAGAGTAGGCGCCCTATCTCATAAGATTCCATCATAGAATTTTGACATAGAAAAGGGAGTGGGGGCGCTGTGAGCGCTGAGTGAGCAGGTAGCCTACGAGTATTGAGTTTTCGTCTATTGAAAAAGATGGATAACGCATAAAAGCTGTCGGGGGCTAAAAATAGAAAAAGAAAGGGAAAATGAGATGGCATGTCAGGATGGGATGCGACAGCAGTTAAATAAGTGGATGGTGAAAAGCAACAGGTAGGATTTAAAGTGTGACGTCTGTGCTTGGAGGCACATGTTTCATGTTCATGTTATTCATGTTACCAGACTAACTAGCGTTTGCTAAGCATATGCCGATTGAAATATAACCTATTCCATTAAGATAGCTAGGTGGCTACCATGCTCATACTGAACATTTAATGGCAAACTGCAAGCAGAAATGTCACGCTAGCAACAACTCATTACATGTTTCCATTTCCTAACAATCCTAATATTAATAGCTTAAAGGGACACCAGGCAACGTTTTCGTGTTAATTACTCATCTTTGTAAGTCGGTATATGGTTAAATGACTCAGTACAGGGCGAATGAAGACTCTCTCGCCCGCCCCTACTGCCTGTAGGAAGAATATCCCACTTGCAAGTTCAGTGTATCGTACCCACCGACCGAAGCAGGATCAGTTTACATCCTGCATCCACAGCACAGAGGCAGGTTAACGAAACGCTAGCGATTGTTGCAAACGTGTGTATAATGGCAGAGCCGGCGAAGAAGCAGCGAAAACCCTTGACGGAAGATGCAAAGAAAAGGAAAAGAGCTTCAGAACGAGCGAGGGGGAGTTTCGTAGAGAAAAAGCATCAGGCTTGCCTGGTGTCCCTTTAATATTGTGCTGTCAATGTGGCAAACAAAGGCTAGAGTTGGATCAGCCTTATCAGCAACAGCTGGTAAAAGGACGTTATGAGAACCGTTACAATTCAAAGACAGTAATATTGTAATGTAACAAATTACTTTGAGATGACAGTAACAAGTAATAAATAATGCATTACGCTTTTGAAGTAACTTGCCCAACACTGATGGTAGCTTGATATTATAATATTGATAATATATGGCTATTACCTACCGCACAAACATTGAATTGAATAACATATCCATTCTGTAAAACAGTAGCCAATAGGTGGTAGGTGGTTACACTTTACTTGACAGTATCGACATAAGAATTTGAATTTCCCCTGGGGATCAATAAAATATCTATCTATCTTTCTATCTATCTATCTATCTATCTATCTATCTATCTAAGAGTGACATGACACTGTCATGAACGCCTCATAAACGTATGTCATAACCTTCTGTTATTAAGTTTTATTTTCATATGACATGCTGAAATATATGCCACTGTACCTGGGATGTAGACACACGCAATGCAGGCAGACTGGCCAAGACGTGAGAACTCCTTCTGCAGGTTTTGGGGTTATTGGCTTGTCAACAAATGCACATGTATCCCCTGGTGTAACCATGACAGATTTTGCGACAGTAGTAGAAGACAATACAGTTTCCCAACTGTAGGGGCACCCCGAGAGCAAAACTTACATGGTGTTACTTTAATCATAAAAAAGAATGAAGAAAAGAAAGGCATTCCCATAGCCCGCCCTTGTGTATTAACCTCATAGCTGAATAAATTTAGCAAAATCAATGTATAAACCTCTCGGTTGATAGTTTGAAAATTACGGAGAAATACATTTACACAAAGACACACATTTAACACTTCACCAGTGTTGAGAGGCTAAGTATCGCTTAAAGGGGAATTCTCACATTTTTCAATGTTCGATGTATTTAAGTACTGCCAGTAGGGGAAACAAGTTAATCCGTTCAGTAACAAACTAGCTATTAATACTAGGTAGCTACTAGCTGCTAATACCGAAAATACTTTCCTTAGGAAGCAGCTGGCTAGCATCAAATTAATTAGCTTTTTTTGACACTGGCCAGTGATAGCAATATTTTTTACGGTTAAAATTAATAATAATTTAATTTCTAGACTAGTTTCCGTTATCCATGTGGCCCTTCTTGGTTTAAAACAAAGACACCCTCCCCTCCCCCAATGAAATGCTAATGTGGTGGTTCAAGGCCTATCAGGTACACAGGACAAAGGATGTTACCTTGATATAATGTATCCATGTGTCATGAAATGTAAATGTATTCATGTCTGGTATCATTGTGATAGTCTCAGTACAAGGATTGTAATGATTTGATTGTGAGAATGTTTGGAACATTCTATAAGTGATATTTCTGATATATAAGATATCTCTCTTCATGCTATTCAGATAGGTGTGAAGTGGGTGTGAGTAGGTGTGTCTGATACCAAGTGGAGAACCAACCAAGTGGGCTTGATTTGGTGCCAAAATTCTCCTTTGTTTAACCCTTTCAAAAGTAACTAAACTGCAATGTTTGTCAGATTTAGACTTGGACTTAGACTAGAAGGATGTAGAACTGAAGAGAGAGGTTGGCTACTTTTTGTTTGTACCCTCTCTGCTTGTAACAGAATAAACTTGATTCCTGAGTTTTTCCTGAAGTTTGCCAGTCTAAGATTAATATTAAGTAATTATTCACCACAATTACTTTCACAAGGCATGTTATTACATGTTATGACAGATGTCAGCCAACATGGACAGGATCCCAATGGATATACACATGTGCCTGTGCAACCCAATGTAAAGCAACTGTAATAATAAAACTGCAATAACTGTTTGATGTTAGCCGAGTTCATTGTAGGCCCTTAGCAATTGCTGGTATGGCAGGCTACCTGGCTCAAGACTGAACAGGATTTCCATTGTTTTTATTCCTTATCAAAAGGAATTCCCTAATGAAAGTAATTAAGGATAGGGCTTGGGGTGAAAATTGTTAACTTATATTGAGTACTAACCTTTTCCTTGGAGTGTTTGAGAGTTTTACCTCATGGGTTGCACTGAACAAAAACATTGACATTGTGTGGCTACAGTAAATATGTGTAGGCCCACTTCCCCCATATCATCTCTTCAGTGCTGTTTGGCCTCTGCAGTCCAACACATCTGGTCAGCCTCTGTTTAGGTCCTGTACACCACAGACATTCTCTCCGATTTTTTTTTTTGTAAACCACAACACAAGCCTACAGGCTCTTTTAGACCCAGAGTGCAATTTTGGTCACATCCTGTAGCCTTAGCGGCACCCTTTTAGCACGTGACAGTATCACTGAATTCCTTCTCATCGCTCAGTGAAAAAAAGATGCCGTGACACGCCTGAGAGGAGAGGTGAAGATGTCTTTCATGTTTACAGTTATCACAGTTGACATTAATATCCCCTCGTATATTCACCTGGCGGCCTTCATGAAGGGTTTCCAGTTTCCACTGACAGCTCAGGCTTTGTGCACACACACACATACACAAACACACACACACACCTACTGTAGCTAACATCATTGAAATGATGCTCACCAATATCGTGCGCTATGAGGGTGCAGCAGATCAATACCCCAGATGGTTGCTGTTTTCATGAAGGAGAAAAGGGGGTAAAATGAGTCTTTTCGTTGCCTGACACATGGCTTTCAAAGCCTCAAAAAGGTATGCTTTATTATATGTTGTTTAAATAGGCTTGGTGTAGTTAGGGGATTGGCCCGGGACTCTGAGCGCTTTGAAATATTTCTGCTTGAGCTGAGGCTTGGCTGGAAGACAATGGCAGTCAATACTGAGTGACTTGCTTGTCGAAAAAAAAAAAAAAAGACAGAGAGAGAGAGAGCCAGCATGCTGCCTGAGGAACCATTATGGGCAAAATTGGAGCACAATGGAGGGTTGTGGTGGGGGCACGGGTCCAAGTTGTCAGAGGCGAACCGAACCATCTTGATTAAAGCAGTACGGCAGGATCAAGACTTCCTCAAACGTAGAACAGTCAGCCCTTTTACAAGATCACTTCATCTGTGGGCTCAAGTTCTTTCCCCATAAGAAGGGAGGAATCCCACTCCACTTTGTTGTGGGGTGTGGATATATTGTGTATTTCTAAAGCTGTGCACTGCATGATATTATTGGTTCAATGTATGTTAGATACTCAGCTTACTATATTCCTTGGCTGGAGATACAGCACTATATGTCTATGTGATTATCAAATTGCCTGCCATGTTGCCTGAGAGTGTTTCAAGTTGGTGGCCTTTTGCAAATAGGTCTAAGTTCTTGTAGGAAAGCAAGGAGGAAAAATACAGATCCCATGAAAAAGAGTTTGCTGAATGAGTAAACAGCAAAACAAGGCAGAGATAAAATGGTAAATCAAGGTATGTTTTCTTTTAAGTATTAAAATGATTTAGAATATAAACAAACCAATCGTTAATTGCTTTCAAATAGAAATTCAGGAAGTCAACATCATTTTATGCTATATTCCCCCTTAGTGATATTGTTGCTTGATAATTATGCATAAACAGAATCATATTCACGGCTGAGATTGACATCCACTTTGGGGTATGCCATTCATTGATTCCACTGACCTTCCACTAGTGTCACCATCTTTATGAAAAGGTCAACTTCACGCTGTTTTAACAAGCCAACTGTGTTGTTTTTTTTTTTTAAACATTTTTTTAAAAACTGTGATATTTATTTTCTAATCAAGCATAAGTTTTAATTGAAACAAATATGACACAGTGGTATAAAATAAATACAAAGGACTATAGAGAGTGAGAACAGAGAGAGAGAGAGAGAGAGTGAGTTGGGTTTCACAAGAATTACATATGTACAAAGAATATGTCAAACTGACACCCACCAGGAGTCACCACCATGCAGGTGAAAGTCGACAGATGTGTGATGCCACTGAGATCATCGCCAACAAATGAGCTTAACGAGCCTAGATAAAGTTCCATGGGCTCAGCAGCCACAGATACTAATTGATACCAGACTAGCATCAGTTGCAGGTGGAAATGTAATTACGGGAAGTTTATTAATGAGAATGCATTAATCAGCTCGGATGACTGAAGCTTGGGGAGTATTTAAACCTTAATGTTTCTTAATGCTCATGTAGTAACAGGAGCAGAGAGAAGCTGAGGGTAAGCATCATCCTCATCATCCTCATCACCACATTATTATTATTATTATTATTATTATTATTATTATTATTATTATTGTTGTTGTTGTTGTTGATATTGCTGTTGATATTGCTGTTATCATTATTAACATAACTTTGTTTTAATGACTCGATCATAGAAGCTTACTAGAAAGTGTGCTCCTTACTTAAGACCTAATTTAACTTGGGGAAAAAATACATGCTAAGAGAGAAGCATCCTCCCAATCGGAGGTAAGAGGCAATTAGAATGCTGATTAATGTCAACCACCGCTAACACATGACTTTATAAACTTGAAAGACCTGCGGGGTAAGGCCAGAGTTATTCTGAAGCCCTTCGACCTCATGCTTATTATTTCTGCTTAATGGCAATGAACATTTCCCTATTACCCTGTTGATGGTGGGGTGTAATCCAGGATAGACTCTGTCCAGAGCAACTGATAATAGCCTAGCATCTATTCTATACAGCTGAAGCGCTTCTACGGCAGTGTGTGATTTCTGGTTAACCAATGTTAAGACAACACAAGCTGCACAGGGCCACACTATTAACACACAACCTTATGAGAGCTGGAAGAGGAAATTTGTGCTTGTGTTTGTTGGCAGCCTAAGGACTTTGAACCTCAGAATGCGGGGGGGGGGGGGGGGGGGGCATGTAGCAATCACCTTACCGGCATACAGGGGGAACGCAATGTACATACTTACACACATACACGCACGCACAATCTTACACAAAAAAAGAGAAATAAATATTTTATCACCCCACACACATGCACACATGTATGCGTGCACACACATACATACACACACAGACACACACACAAACAGACACACACACACACACACGTGCACACAGATACATGTACTGTACACACACACACACATGCACACATGTATGCGTGCACACACATACAGAAACACACATACAGAAACACACATACAGACACACACACACACACACACAGATACATGTACACAAACACACATACACACACAGATAGCCAGTGGTGGCCTTAGAGCGTTCAGTTTGATCAGATAACAGATTGATATCCCAAATCCAAGCTGACATGCATTGCTTAAGATGCCAATGCTAATTAATTAGCATCTCATTTTGACCAGAGAACAACAGGATATAGGAGTTGGTGCTCAATGCCATTGACCCTGGGGCCTTTCATTATTAGGGTCAGGGATGCCGTGGTCCTGCGCTGAGGGCCGGTTAGTAAATTGAGGGGGGCACATTGACACTCAAATTTTCATGGAACATCTCTGTCACTGTTCCCACTGCCTCTGGGTACCACAAATGTTCAGAGCTGCACCGTAGCCATGCATGGACATGCAAACACACCGCAAAATGGTGTTAGAAGTTAGTGATACTGCGTGTGTGTGTGACTGTGTGTGTGTGTGTGTGTTGTTTGACCATATCTTTGACAAATTTGTCTAAGCTTCATATGTTATGTGAGGTGAAAAATATGGTCTTTGATATATTTACTGTGCCAGATAATTTTCCAATCAAGGATATAACTGGTCCATATTTACAATACCAGATCCTGGGCAGAAAACCTTTAATTCAGCAATCAAATGTATTATCAGTCCATTCACCTACACATCTCATTAACCAACAGCAGCTGATGATATTCACTGATTACATCTTCTTCTAATTGTAATTATGTGATGCTTTGTCCATTTATATCCTAAAGGACAGAGGTACCCAGGACGTCTTGTAGAGGTGATTTATATTACGTTCTAACTATTATATTTTAAAATTAAGCAAAAATACAAGTGGGAGCATAACCGTGGGATAAGCAGAATCACAGAGAATATTTCAATTATGATTTCCAACAACTGATTTGCATAAACACAAGTAATCGTTATCATCGTATCATCAATCGTAATCATTATGTAAAACAATAGTACCTCTGATTGCCCAGGTCGATAAAGGTGCTATGCATTTTTTTGTAGTTTAAGGCTACGTTTACACGTGGCCGGCTGTTTTCATAAATGGACATTTCACCCTCTCCATTTTCAAAAATAACATTGTGCACACCTGTAGTTTTCAGAAAAGTTTTTGTTTACACTAAACCGTGTATACATGCCGTCAAGAGCATGCCAAACCTGTTGGTGGCAGTGTAACGAGAAGCTCAACTCTTTTGAACAAAATGTAAACATAGGTCACATTTTTGACGCAGGTGCAAGTTCTTGGTGGATACTGTGACGTTGGGAACGAACAAAGGGAATGTCTCATAACCACGTACGTGTAAACGGGGTCTAAAACATTCAACAATTACCTAGAAAAAGCATCAGAATGTGAAGGAACAACTGTTTTCAAACAACACCTGTGATAGCCTACTCAGTGTTGTCCAGACTGAAGTTAGCATGCAAACCAGCTTGGGCTCTCTTGTAATACCATGTTGTGTTTTACAACAAGTGTTTTGCTGAATCCAGACAGTGGAGGAGTGCTGTGAGGTGTCTGTGTTCAACACAACTGGAATCCTGAAGAATTCCACTTCCCTTCTTTTAATGTATCGTTCGTTGCCTTACGTATCTGCAGATTATTCTGTACATTATATCTCTCAGCTGCACCAGATATAAGATATACATGTACATGTAAATGGCCATCTACATTGAACTCTGTATGTCCAGTGTGCATAGCAGATATTCATGTCCGATCATATGAAAGTACTTTGTGTTGTCTGTTCCAAATCCATAGTGGCCATGGTGATACATGGACACCCATGTGACTGGCATCTTTGAATGGGTATTAACTTCTAACAGCGTCTCTCAATCAGAGGCAAAACACAATCAGCCATTGGGAACACCAATAACAACAGCACCTGAAGATAACAAATCAGTCAATAATGTGCAAATGCCTCGTATGGTTTATTCATCAGGAATGTCTTACAAGCCCAGCTGCCGTGCCTTTCTCTTCACCTAAGTTGAGAGTCTGAATTCATCAAATCAAACTGTTTGTATTGGCTCGGCTCTCACAGGGTAATCATGGAGGAATCAAGGCTAAACACAACAAACTCTACGATCAAAAGCCTGCTTGGAAGCTGCTATAAGCCTACTATACCTGGTATGTTGGCTTTTTTTCCCCTCCTCTAGGGTCACAGTACCACTGTGCGGAATTACAGGGAGTCGAGGAAAAGCTCAAGGAAGTGCCACTCCCACAAAGCACCCACAAGACCAAAATAAATAGAATGCTGGTATGTGAAGGTACAGTTAAAAAAAAAAGAGAAAAGTCTGGTTTCCTTGACCACATCATCACAATACGTAGCGTTTAGAGCAAGCTGCTTATTGAAGCCAGGCTGTCGGCGGCAGGGGGAGGCTTTACCGCCTACACCAAATCAAGAGAGCCAAGCCACAACAAAGCACAACGTCCACTATACTTCGGGCTCAAGTGACCAAACAATGGAAACCAGGCTATAAAGTACAGCACCTTTGATATGTATATGTATTTGTTCAAGTTTTCATCTGGCCGTAGACAGACGTCCAAACAGAACTACACCTGCATTCCTGCATCTTATGGCTCTGTGTTTTCAGATGCCACAGTGTATGACTATTTGGGGATGTGATCAAATGCGTGTCAACTATGATTTAGTCTCCCATATTTTATACGAATGCACACACACACACACACACACACACACACTCACACTCACACAAACAGTCAAAAGCTCACACACACACAGATGCAGTGTACCCATATGCAGTTACCACCACATGCTATTCCTGTGCCCATTTCTTGGCAAACTCGTTTGTTTTTCTGAGCATGTAAAGATGTACCCTGACACACACACACACACACACACACCGTCCTATCACCCACCGCAGCTGTCTCTGGCCCTCATTTGGCCCAGGTCTGTTGTAGTGTCAGCTGTTGTCTGAGATATGTGCGTGTGTGTGTGTGTGTGTGTGTGTGTGTCACAGACGAGAGCTGTGCATCTTTATGTTTGTGTGTGTGTGTGTTAATCAGAGACAAGAGGTGAGCATGAGTGTGTGTGTGTGTGTGTGTCTGTGTGTGTGTGTGTCACAGACGAGAGCTGTGCATCTTTATGTTTGTGTGTGTGTGTTAATCAGAGACAAGAGGTGAGCATGAGTGTGTGTGTGTGTGTGTGTGTGTGTGTGTGTGTGTGTGTGTGTGTGTGTGTGTGTGAGTCACAGGCGAGAGCTGTGCATCTTTATGTTTGTGTGTGTGTGTGTGTCTGTGTGTGTGTCTGTGTGTTTGTGTGTGTGTGTGTGTGTGTGTGTGTGTGTGTGTGAGTCACAGGCGAGCCACTGGAGGCAGAGGAGTGCAGGCTCTGTGCAGATTTGAATGGGATTGGGATTACCATCTCTCACAGGTTCACTGTATTAACTGGGCTTCCAGCTGGACCAGGACATGGCTGGAGCACACACAAGTCCATCCCCCAGCCTTCAAACACAACCACACACACACACACACACACACACACACACACACACAAACACAGAGAGAGAGACTGAGACTGAACACAAATTCTTCAACAATAGTTTATCCACCATCCACACTCCACTGCTACCCCACATGCACTGGGTCTGTATGGGGAATTCCATTTGGATTTTTGTTGTTTTTGTTGGCCTATGCAACAAACTTTGATCCATTACAAGACAATGTTCAAGTTAAGCCTAATACAGACAGCTATCAAATCAGAATCACACTTTCTCTGGTTAAGAACAAAGAACTCCATTTCATCACATTCACTTTAAAATAGCTTGTTGCTTTTCAGCAGTTTCTATGTTTCAGTGAATTTCCAAAGTTAATTTATCCAGCACATGTTTAGCACACATGCATTGTGTAATAGATTGTTAATTCTAATTCTGATTCACATACCATGTTCACCCTACGTAATTGTAAACAGTTCATCACACTTCTGAACAAGCGACACTGTGACATCACTTTAGGCTGGGAGGACCAGTCCTTGGCTGTGATTGGCAGACGGGAGACTTGGTTTCTATGACGTTTAAGCCACTCACGCCACCACTTCACATGCAGGCTGTTCAGAGACTGTCCGGCCTATTTGCCTCTGGTTTTGCTTAAAGAGCTGCAGCGCCACCACTGTAGCCATTTCAAAAGACTGATTTCAAAACGATGGGAGCAGTTCAACAATGTTTTTTGGGAATCACACCCCCTGGAAGGCTGGGGACAAGCTCTGGGAACCGTCTACGTCCGAGGGATACAGTAATTGTCCACAATGAATTAGTCCTTCCGGTCTCTTTCCCTCACCCCATATCCCTTCTCCCGGTGTCCCCCAGTGCAGTTTGGGGGGCGGGAGATGTGTGCGTGTGTGTGTGTGTGTGTGTGTGTGTGAGGCGTCCCAGGCCAGGTCTCGGGAGACGACTGCAGCCCTCTAATCCCCCTCATCATCTGAACACGTGCCCTTCAGAGGAGTGGCTGCCTCCACCACCACCACTGCCACTGCCAGACTCAGGAGAGGAGAGGAGAGGAGGGGAGGGGGGGCAAGGAGAGGAGAGGAGGGGGGGCAAGGAGGAGAGGAGGGGGGGCAAGGAGAGGAGGGTGGGGGGTGAGGAGAGGGAGGGGCAAGGAGAGGAGAGGAGGGGGGGCAAGGAGGAGAGGAGGGGGGGCAAGGAGAGGAGGGCGGGGGGTGAGGAGAGGGAGGGGCAAGGAGAGGAGGGGGGGGTGAGGAGAGGGAAGGGCAAGGAGAGGAGGAGAGGGAGGGGCAAGGAGAGGAGGAGAGGAGGGGCAAGGAGAGGAGAGGGTGGAAGAAGAAGAAGGGGAAAAATCCCATTCACAGATGATCCTAATTTGGTGCGGTTTGGAGTGTAATTTAGATCAAACGTAGCCATGTAAATGAGTCAGGGATCCGTAATTAGGTACCTCTGAAGAGCAAGAGAGGGAGAGAGAGAGAGAGAAAGATAGAAACAGAGAGACAGAGGAAAGGAGAGAAAAAGAAGAGAGAAAATGTTGGATATGGTATGGGTGGTATGGCTATGATGATTGTAATGATTGTGATCCCCCTCTCAGGATTCAACACAGTTTATCCACCTCTTATTAGAGTTTATCCACCTCTCAAAAGAGTTTATTCACCAACTGCAACTTTTAACATTCACAAGTCACACTGCATTATCCACATTCACAATATGTACAATCATATTACCCTCCACCATCATCAAACATGTTCTGAATGCTTTTTTAAAAATCCGATAACGCATGGCACAGTCCATCTTGTATCGTGATCACAGAATTCATAGTTTATCCACCTCTTCTTTTACCACTACACCTCTGTACACAGGCAGTGTTAAAAACAAAAATAGGTCATTCCACTGTGACATAGCTGTTTTCGATGCCAATGCCATACTCTTATCAAGACCTGGGTGTGTGCCAGTATATGCAATATTTACCCAGAAGCCCATGCCCCCCCCCCACACACACACAAACCCCCCCACCCCACCCTGCACACACAAACCCCTCCAAACAGGCTGTTTGTGTACACAGATTAGCAGGCGAGGTATGCATGTGATGGACCACATACACATATGACACTAAACAACACAACACAAAGACAGGAGAGATAGTGACTGTGTGTGTGTGTGTGTGTGTGTGTGTGTGTGTGTTAGAGAGAGAGAGAGAGAGAGAGAGAGAGAGAGCAAGGGGGGCAGGAGCAGAACAACAACATCCAGAGTTCACAATCTAACTAATGGACCAACTGGCATGTGCAGAGACCCAAACAGACCGGGGGCTTGGGGGGTCCCTTAATGCCCGGCCCGGTGCCGCCATCCGCCCGGAGGACTGCCCTCGAAAAGTAGGCATCAGGGGGCAGCCGCACCACCTGTGCAGAAGGTAAATGCAACATGGTGGCCTGGAAAATCTCCCCGGGGGGATGAGGTTAGCCACATGGCCCGGCAAACCTGCCAGCAAGGCCCCAACAGGCGGGCAATAAGCGGTCAGCATTACACTGACCCAGCCTGCGTGGAGATTAACACAGTGTGTGTGTAGGCAACTCTTGCTTCTATAACAACAGCATCAGATGTTATGTTGTGCCACACACAGGGAAAATGGCAGTTATGGTTTCACACATACAGTACGGGTAGTCTCTAAAATGTATTGATGTATAGATTTATAAGTATATCAACAAATGAAGAGTTCAGATGCAAAAGCCTCTGAATGCCATCTCCATCAAAAATGAGAAAACGATGGTGAGTGAATCCTCTCCACACATAGTATACGTTAATCAAATAATTTAGCTTCTAAACCCGCTAAATACTGTACCACTCTCTTCCTGGTCTGAAATATTGATTTGTAGGCAAAAAACATAGAGGAGAGAAAAAATGCTCATTAAAAGAAAAGTGGTTAGAGGGATTTAGAGGCTTTTGCATTTGAACTCTGAAAATGAAATGGATTTGGTCCATGTAAAGTTACTATCACAGTTTAACCATAAAATGCTTAGGTTTTCAAAATGGTGTTGGAGAGGTACTAACCCTAGTATGACTGGCTGTGAGGTCCATAGATGTTTGATTAAACAATAGAATAAAGGTGAAATGTTCAGGAAAGGATAAGTACAATTCTCACAGTAATTGACAAGGGGACTGCTAACTTTAGACGTATCTTGTCACAATCAGTGGGCTCAAAAGAACTTTTTCAGTACTTCTCACATAAATTTATTTTTCAATTAACATGACTTTCCTTTCAAACTGTCAAAACATAAAGCTGCATTGAGCCACTTGGAAAGGCCAGCCATAAAGCACTATTGATTATAATGAGATGAAAATAAGGATCTCTCCTGGGACTTATAATAACCTGTCACACACTCCCACTCTCCAACCAGACATACGGCTGCTGACACATCCAGGGGAGAGCACAGCAAGTGTGTGTCTCAGACCTCCGAGCTTCCTCTGACACACACACACACCTACACACACACACACACACACACATGTACACACACCTCCGAGCTTCCTCTGACACACACACACACACACACATGTATACACACACTCACACACACACCTCCGAGCTTCTTCTGACACACACACACACACACGTACGCACACGTGTACACACACACACACACACACACACGTACCGACACGTACACACACACACACACACACATGCACGCTCTCTCTCTCTCACACACACACACGCACACACACACACACACACAAAGAGAGAGAAGGAAATCTGAACAGGCTACAGGTATATTGTAATGCTCTAATGAGATGTCATGAAGGAGCTTCCATAACCGTGATGCCCCTTGGGTGGCGGAGCCAAGAGGTGGGGGATAATGATGGGGGTGGCGGGATGACTGGATGGCTGGCTTCTCCTTCTATTTACCTTGAGAGTCATATCACACATCCCTGGGTAATACAACACAGGCCTACAGCGGCTGTGAATGCACTCCATGCATCACCAACTCACAAGGAATACGCTATAGCCCCGTATCTCCATTCGAAATCAATCAGAGCACATTAAAATGGTTTTCTGGATTCTCAGTCATGGATTGGAACATGTTAATACATTTTTGTCGGGATTGAAATAAGTAATAAAAAAAAGAGAGGGGGGTGGGGGCCGTTTAAAGAAAATGCATCATCTCGTTGAGAATTTGGCAGCATTTTGGAGTAATTTCTTCATTGTAAATTTCGTATTAAATGGAATAATAATTGGCACCGTGTGTTTGTTGTTATGAGATGGCCTCACAATTTAACGTTTCAATGGAGGATGTGAGAATTGCTGAAACGGCTCCGCCAGAGAAAGAGAGTGAAAGAGAGAGAGAGAGAGAGAGAGAGAAGAAAAGCAGTGGATAGAAAATGACTGAATTATGGAAAGTAAAGCACAATAGCTGAAGAGAGAGGCAATGGTGAAATAATATACAGATTATAATGAGAGGAAAGCTGATCATTTTGGAGTCTCCCAGTGTTGAACGGGAAGCCTCGGGGCTCAACCGACAGGGCCAAATGACTCCCTAGTAATATGGAAGAGAAAAAGATCAGGTCTGTCCATTAAAACCGATTACATTACATTACAACTCATTTTCCAAAGCGACATCATTAAGGCTGGCTTTTTAAAGGTATCGCACACCTGAGATAAGTTCCTTCGGGTTTCAGAGCGGATTTACCTTTGACGGGAGCACAGTGCATTGATACTGTATGCATTTCATTTCCATAATCATTCCCTTTTGCATATTAAGTCTTTTCTGTGTTCTGCCATGTTAAGGCCTTGATTTACTAAGGTTTGCTCACGCTACCTAATATCTTTGAAGAAATACCCAAGATGATCCTCTAATAGGGACTAATGAGGATAGTGTTTGTCAAATCTGCAAACTGGTAGGTGTTGTCCTTTTTGTAACATGATTGATTAATTATTAATTCATTTTAATGTTACCAGTGACATACTGTATTTGTAGCTAAAATCATTTTAAGGTTGTTGAACACAAAGAGGAAATAAAAAATAAAAAACTCCATCGCACCATCGTAGTCCTTCTACCCTCATTTTAGACTAGAGTGTGTAATCCATAGCAAATGACCAAGTCAAACGGGTCCTGTTGTTTCTCTTCAGAAAATGGCTGCTTAGCTCAGATGGTAAGTGGTGTGTGTGTGTGTGTGTGTGTGTGTGTGTGTGTGTTTTTGGCCCCACCTCCGCAGACTTGTCTTGGGGCCGAGGTTGGTGGCAGCCCTCTGCCTACGCTGCTGTGCTGTGACAGGGGCCCCAGGGGCCTTAACTATCACAAGCACACTCCCTCAAGGGCCACACAAGGCTCTCAAAGGAAAGACTTCCAAAAAGCTCACCCACCTACACACACACACACGCTCTCTCTGTCTTGCACACACACACACACACACATACACACACACCTCATAACCCCCCGCCCCCTTGTCTTTTCTCTCTGTTCATTCTGAGAGGGTGCATCTTGGCAGAGGTAAAGGCATAAGGCCAGTCAAGCAGCACCTCAAAGCCCTCCGCGCACACACACACACACACACACACACACACACAAACACACATACACACACACACACATAGAGCTGCCTGATCCCGTCCTGCGGGCACACACACTACCCTGGCAGAGACAGGAGGGCTGCCTTGTCACCCCTGGCCATGGGCATGCCAGGTGAGGCCTTGTACATCAGACCACACACTTCACCCACACACATCAAAGGATTTGTAGACATCCAGCAGAGAAGCTACATGCCCAAGACAGGATAAGGACATTACTGCTATACAGCGAAATAATGAGAAAATACACATACATTTGATTCTGCATCGTGCATGAGTTCATTTAAAGGGAATTGCAAATGTTATGGGTTTAAAGGAGAAATCCGGCCGATTTTTATATAGATCTTGATCGTTAGACGTCGCCAAATACTCTCGATAGGAAAAATAACTACCAAAATCGGTGCTACCGAACTGGAGTAACACCTGCAGCTAATGGCAAGTACTCCCATTGAGCTACAATGCTAGGTCTGGGGGCATCATCTAAACATGCCTTTTTTGCCTCTTAACAGACTCAAAATGGCATTAAAAGGTCTGTATAATATGAACAGAGTCCTTACTGTATGTGACAAAACAATGTTTTTTCTACTCATTTGCTGTGAAGAAACTGTTTGAATTTAAAGTTTGTACTGACACATACCTCAGTTTCCATCAATCGCTTCCAGGAAAGCCAATAGTCAGGTAGAACCCCAGGATAGGTGTGACATAAGGTACTAATGCAATTTTTTTGCATAAATTGATAGTTTAGGGGGTGTAGACTCAGAATCTGCTCCGGCACCCTTGAGCATTTTTTGTAATGACCACGCCCCCTTTTTTTGACCATAAAAAATAACTAGATGCACATTACTGTATAAACCCATCATGTATGGTATCAAATGAAAGCTCTTCTCAAATCAATTATGTCAATAACAAGCTAAACATTATTTCAAGTCCCTCCAGAGAACATAATAACTCTAAAGCCTGGTAAGGTCACACCGCTGAAATGGTAGGCTGAGCAACAAATTGTATCAACCCTCAACAATTAGTCAAATAGACAAAGTTAAAAGGAACAAAGTAGAACTTTCTCACATATTCTGAAAGCAACTATATACAAAACATGTTGCCAGGCTGGCCTTGTACACATCACAAACATCAAATGTCTCCAAAAAACATTCATTCAATCAGACATTTCTCCATCGCTGTCATCAGTATCCTCCACTGAAAGTGTAGCCATCTTCAAATTTTTATTTGCACACTGTTCACCACCTTTGCCATGGCAGTAGGTGGTGCATGGTAGTCCATCTGACTGACAGCAGCAAGAGGCCCTGGAGCATGCTGGCACTGCCTTGCATCCACAAGCAACAAGCTGTAGAACTGTTTTGGGTGCAATGTCAGTGTTGCCATGAACAGGCACAGGAGGTGTTTTTTTTTTTGTCAGCTGCTCTCCACAGAAAGACTTTTGATGTGTTCCACTGCATATTCTCTTGTTGGAAGAAGACTCTTTATTTTAGGATGGTCTCTTTTCTTGGTGAATAGCATTTATCTCAAGTTACTGAGGCTTTCAAAAGTCTTTCCATAGTAGAGGCAAGAAAGGAAATCCATTCCTGCCTTCATGCTCATCAGCTTCTACAGTACATCTGTAAAATTCTTCCAATCAAGATTCCTCTTGCGCATCAAATTGATTGCTGAGTTTTTTCCTTTGCCATATGGATATGACACAATGTCACAACCAAACAATACATGAACAGCCAACAAATCATAACATTTGTCTCCTAATTTGTCAGCCATAGCATTAATGTCAATTACTCTGGGCATCCATGGCCTACTGGTTAGGGAATCGGACTGAAGGGTGGCCAGTTCGATCCCCGACTGGTAGGAAAAATGAAGGTAGGGGGAGTGACTTAACAGCGCTCTCCCACATCCATATCCATGGATGAGGTGCCCTTGAGCGCCAGATCAAGGGCTGCCCACTGCTCCGGGTGTGTATGTGTACTCCTAGTATGCTCACTGCTCTAGGGTGTGTGTGTTTGAATGGGTGTTCACTGTTTGTGTGGGTATGTTGTACACTCCCCCACTCCCCCCTTGTACACTACCCCCGAATGGGTAAAATGCAGAGCACAAATTCCTTGTATCCGTGTCCCACATTTATTGGATTAGGGTTAAGGTTAGGCCTGAGGTGTGGGTTAGGGTAAGGGGACATAGGGCTGTGGGAACATAGGCCCGTACTGGTATATGTAAGTATACTTGGGTAGCTGTGGCCTTTGGCTTCCGGCTTGAAACCAAAGGGTTGTCAGTTCGATCCCTGACCAGTAGGATGTGGTTGAAGAGCACTGCTCTCTCATGCCCACAACCATGGTTGAAGTGCACTTGACCCCTCACTGCTCCCCGAGCGCCACTGTAGCAAGTGAACACTAGTTTGTGCTTCACCTCATGTGTGCTCATTGTGTGCTTCACCTCACTGTGTTCACTAATTCATGGATGAGATAAATGCAGAGACCAAATTCCTTGTATATGCAAGTATACTTGGGCTATAAAACTGATTTACATAAATTATATTTGTTGTTGTAATTCCAAATGATACGTCTCATTCCTTGCTGGAATATATGGAATACTGGAAGAAATCATTTTCTTGATTCTGTCCTCTCCTCCTGTAATCAACTTTGCAGTTTACTCTGTAATTAAGGGGGCAAATTCAAGGACTGTTATAGTTATGTAATGTGCTGATTAACTGGCAAGTACCTCATAACTCAGACTAGTTTGTATCAATCCTGGACTGTGGTGTCTGTTTTTAAAGCATTAAAAAATGGGGGGAAATCCAAGGACAGTTATAATTATTGTGCTTACTACCTGGGAAGTACCTCACAACATTGCTGTCTGAAATTCAGCGACTGATTCGAGGGAAATTAAAGCTAAGGTGCTAACTAACCCGCAGGTTGGTGAACTAGGGTATAAGTATAAGTATATTATACTCTTTTGATCCCGTGAGGGAAATTTGGTCTCTGCATTTATCCCAATCCGTGAATTAGTGAAACACAGACAGCACACAGTGTACACACAGTGAGGTGAAGCACACACTAAACCATTTTTTAGTCCCAGTCCAGCCCTGCCTACAGGCATGCTCAAACATGTCAAAAGACAACCCTTAACGTTCGTTTTCAAAACTGTGCAACTCACCGAGTGGTTAGTGGTGTTTGTTGATGTTCCAAAACAAGTAGCGTAGCAAAATACAGTTTATGTTGTGTTTTAATTGGCATTTATATAAGTATAAGTATATATACTCTTTTGATCCCGTGAAGGAAATTTGGTCTCTGCATTTATCCCAATCCTTGAATTAGTGAAACACACTCAGCACACAGTGAGGTGAAGCACACACTAATCCCGGCGCAGTGAGCTGCCTGCAACAACAGCGGCGCTCGGGGAGCAGTGAGGGGTTAGGTACCTTGCTCAAGGGCACTTCAGCCGTGCCTACTGGTCGGGGTTCGAACCGGCAACCCTCCGTCCAAAGCGCTAACCAGTAGGCCACGGCTGCCCTATTTTGCAACATCCCACTGATTTCTGTTGGAAGACTCATTGCACATTGATATTACTGCACCACCGTCTATGCTTCAGGCTCAAATATTGATCGGAAGTTTATACGCGGTTGTGAGGTGTCTGAAAAAATAGTTCCACAATAGCAAATAAGACGGCTGGAAATCATACATTGCGCTGATATATTTGATTTTAATAATCAAGGAACACCACTAACCACTCTGTTGAGTTGCTAGGTGAGTTTTGAAAACGAACGTTAAGGGTTGTTTTAGGAAATGTTTGAGCATGCCTGCAGGCAGCCACTCTGACTAGTCAAAGGCGAATCAAAACGAGTCAGAAAAGTCGAGACAGGACCAATCGTCAAATTTTCGGTGTCCACCACTGTAGTTCATCCAAAACAAACCAGAAAAGGGACTCAAAGTGAATTTTCCTTTAATGACATTTTGAGTCTGTTAAGAGGCAAAAAAAGGCATGTTTAGATGATGCCCCCAGACCTAGCATTGCAGCTCAATGGGAGTACTGGCCATTAGCTGCAGCTACTCCTGTTCATTAGTACCGTTATTTTTCCTATCAACAGTACTCGGTGACATGTAGTGATTAAGATCCATGTAAAAATCCGCCATATTTCTCCTTCAAGTGCCGAATGACTATCAAATTCATGTCATTTGTTATTGTAAAATATGTTTAAAAAATGGACTCCAGTCGTTTGTATAATCTGTTCTTTTTTTATATCTGGGCATGTGGTTATTGTATTTGTGACACTGGCTCCGAGGTTGCTGTGAATATTGGCCCGTGCACAAGTGTTTTGATATTGAACTGTTATTTAAAAAGTTATATTCCTGACTTTCAAAGAGCTGCAAATAGAAGCAGGAACAAAGACGCCGAGATTTCAGAAACAGCCTGTTCAAAGACTTGAGCTAATTAGTTTTCTCATAATCTGCAGATGTGGCGATAAAAAATGTATACAAATACTCTCCAGCAGCAGAGAGCCGGCTGGGTGACACCCTATTAAACAGTGATGCATGGGCGTTGTTAAAAGAACCCTTTCTAAGTATTTCTAGTTGAAAGGTCACAACCAGTGAAAAAAAAATGACATTGGCAGAAAATGGGAGAGGAGGGACTTTTTTTTGGAGTCGCGGGTGTGGGAATACTGCTGCTAAATATTACTGAAAGTTACAATGTGGCCTAGGTCTACAGTTGCAACAGAAGAGAAGAACAACCATTACACTCTAACTGTTGGTCTAACCATTCAGTAAAAATAAGGACAACATGATAAAGATGCTTTTATACATTATATGAACTTGTGGTGTGGTGATTAGAAATCAGAGAAAATCTGAAATGTCTGAATATCAATTAACAGCATTTTTAAGGAGCAACCTGAGCTACAGTGAACATGTATGCATAATACATGTGAGTATATTATTCTGAATTTGTGAGTATGACATTGTGTGGCTACAGAGTAAGGTGCCTGGGAAATGCAACAGTGCATTTCCCAGGAGATGGTATGCATATGTGTATGCACATTATCCCTCAGGAAGGCTCATGCATGTCTGTGGAGTCATTTCCTTTGGATAAAATATCAGATAAAAAGAACAAATGATGGATGTGAATCGAACCAGATGAGCTATGTGTTCAGCTGCCTGTAGTGCAAATAAAATATATCTTCTTAAATAAGGTATGTCAAAGTCATCATTTCCGAGCTGTCAAATCTGCAACACAAAATACAGTTATATATATATATATATATATATATATATATATATATAATAGAGTTCTGTTGCCATTTTGCAGCAGCCATATCAAAATAAAGGAGGTTCCCATCATATTTTAACCTGAACTGGCCACTTACGAGATAAATCACGACTTGGGGGAGTGTGCACAGAGAGATATTAACCTCACCCATAAAACCACATGTCCTGCAGTAGTAGCTTCACGTGCGGATAAGGGCTGGAGTCTGTTACCGTGACAGTCATGAGCGAAGCCTCTCTGCCTGCCCTGACATTACAGCAGCGAGCGAGTGAGAGTGAGTGGGCGTCAGCAACAGTTATCTCCAGGGAGGGAACTAATCTTGATGGTTTTTTAGAAGTAGTTACCTGCGCCTTGCCCACATTTATCAACATCACTTTAGTGCGGCGAGACCTGCACGACTAACAGTTTCCTATCTGGAAAGGGCATCATTATGAATTATTGTTTGCAGCTAGGTAGAAAATTGTACTTTGTTGCGCGCTCTCTTCGCAATAAATCAAGCAGTCACGTATCAGCTCTCTCTCTCTCGCCCACTCAAAGCTGCTGAGTGTGGGGCTTTTCTCCGGCGCCGGCGTTTGTCCACAGTTCATTTCCTGTGTTGCCTGCCCGCCGTGCTGAGGAGAGGCTGATAGGCCGGTCCAGACAATGCACACGTGTGTACAATGCACGCACTGGTTGGTAAAGAAATCATTTGCTGCGTGCAAATGAAAACACACACACACACACACACACACACACACACACACACACACACATTATGCACAAAGACACACAGATGCACATGCTCAAACAAAGACACAAACACACATAGTTGCTATATCACTCCTAACTGCTGACACATGGATGGACACACACACACACACACACGAACACACACACATATACAGAGAGAGAGAGAGAGAGAGAGAGAAATTTCAATCCACCTTGCATACAACATGCATAACACAAGCACAAACCCCCTATAAGTTGCCTCTGTGTTTCCCTCACATGCTATATTGACTTAGACCATCGCGTACAACAATTCAGCTGTGCTCCGCTCAGCCAAGGAATCCATTGTGGAGGCCAAGACAAACGAGCGGGACCAAAACATAGTAGTGTATTTGTCGACTCTATCAGATGGGGGATAACATTATTCCCTCCTATCTGCAGGTCCGGAGAATGAGGGGTGAAGCCGCGGCCCCTTTATCCCACTGCCCAATCTGGGCTTCTTCAAAAGTAATCCCGGGTGTGTGTCTGCCGGGAGATAAGGTGCCGCACTCGCTCAGCCCGTGCCAAGGGAGAGTCCTCCCACCCTCCCTCTCACCTCCCTCTCTGTCTGGGGCGAGCGATCGGGGGTTGGGGGGGGGTGGGGGACCCTGTGGGGACCTCGCCAGCGTCCAGGGCGTTGGGTAATAGAGACAATCATTAGTCTGGCCTCCAGTAGAATGGGGTTCCGTCGCCACGGACATCCAGAACGCGCTCCCCTCTCTCCCCAACTCCATGGGCCTCAGATGAGGTCACGCTCACTTTATAGAGGTGCAGTGGGGTGAGGAGATGAAGAGAGAGAACGTGCGCTTATGTGTGTGTTGTTGTGTGTGTGTGTGTATGTCTGTGTGTGCGTGTGAGAGAGAGAGAGAGAGCACGTGTATAAGAGATAGGGTGTGTGTGTATTTGTGTGCCTATGAGAGATAGTGGGTGTGTATATGTTTGTATATGTATGTATATGTGTGTTTGTATGAAAGTGTGTGTGTGTGTTTGTGCATGTATGTGTGTGTGTGTGTGTGTGTATGTATGTATGTGTGTGTGTGTGTGTGTGTGTGTGTTTGTGTGTGTGCATGCATACGTGTGTAAGAGTAAAGTGAGATGAAAAGACCATAATTCATCTGATTCATAGAAATCCCAGATATACATATCAGCTATAAGATACTATACTTTGATCAATATATCCAATATAAACCGGATTACGAGACACAATGGTCTTAAAATATGACATAAATATGACCATAAATATAACCATAAATAATGCTGCCCATTGATTTGAGCATTACAGTGAGATATTTATGACAATGTTATGAAATGCATATGAAGGCTTATAAACCTCTTATACAAAATAGCTGTACTTAGCCCCCATAGAGACACTCTTTCCTTTTGGTCATGCAGAGCCTCCACCAGGAAAATGTGTGCCATATTCACCACACACACACACACACACACACACACCCTGTTCCCCACTCCATCACACGTGCATATGCCGTGTCTGTTTCTGCCCTGAGTGCAGTCATTCCATCACGGTATTATTGTGATCAGAGCCTCTGTTCCTATTAGGGACATTAATATTAATGTGTTGGAGGTAATCCAGACGAGCGCAGCTCTCAGCCAACTTCATCTCAGCATGAATGAACACCTAGCTGTAGGTGACTGCCGCTTTTGATTATCCACTGATTAAGGCAGCTCTCCTTTACAAAAAAAAGTGAGCTAAAAAAAAAAGCAAAAATATACTCATATAAGCATACTGAACCTACACCAGTGAATACTGTGTGTATCATGATGTGAGCTTAATTTTAGGTCTCTGATGACTTGTTACCGATCTGGCATTAAAAAGAGAGAGAGAGAGAGAGAGAGAGAGAGAGAGAGAGAGAAACCTTGATAGGATTAAACAGTGAGCCAATGAACAGATGCAATGTGCCACCGTTTCTCACAGCTGTACACACCTGCCTCAGTGCTGGGTGGTTATGTGCAGTCGGCAGTTTCTTTTAAAATGATCCGGATTGACCGGGTCCGTGATGGATTGGACACACAGGCTAAAAGGTGAGTGGGTATCAGGGGACCTGGTGTCCATTAACTCGCCGAGGCATTTGTAGCATTGTTTACTGCCGAATCAGCTCCTTGTTGTGATGGGCCGCACACACTCACACTCACTCACGGCTATTATTTTCTCTGATGGCTCGTCCTTTCTCCTGCTCAAAAAAAGGGAAAAAAAGGATAGAAAAAAGGATAGAAAGAGGAATGTGAAAAAACGAGTGAAAAAAAATAAAGGCTCTACTCATGACTGTTAAATGACAGCCCACCTCGCCTTACCTCGGCTATGAATGTAAAAGCCTTAGTCCTGCTGGGGCCATCTATAACGCACGACCAAAACCCATTACGCTGTCCATGCTGCCCATGCATTTGCGTCCACTTAAAGACAGGGCCATGTTTTCCTGTTTCATTTGTTTGATGTTTTTAAAGGCAGGGCAGGGTGTGGGGCAAGACTTTCAACAGTGTTGAGCCACATATCATGCAGTGACCGAGGATCCTGCTGATTTCATAAAAGGCTATATCTAAGGAGAATTAGCGCAACTCGGCACATAATGGACAATAATTACAGGAACACCATTGGGTCATGTTGTAACGGCAGACTCAATCATTTACCATCAACCCCTCCTTTCTCCCTCTCTCCCTCCCTCTCTCTTTCTCTCCCCCCCCCCCCTCTCTCTGACACACACACAGACACACACACTGCTAGCAGAGAATCAAATGGTTTATGGTAAAGAAAACAAGTGTGAGAGGCGTCAAGGAGTGCCAGCGACTGAGAGAGGCGTCTAGCCGAGGCTAAACCGAGCCTCATCTATCTTGCTTGAGGGAGTGGAGGGTGACCTTTGACCTTTGGGAAAACGGCAGCATCCATCACTATGTGTAAGGTAATATGGTTAACTACCTACTTCCTTTGGCAGGGCTGCCCTGAGACGACGTGGAGATGCCTCTTTTTTTACCAGGTACAATAAAGGGGAAAGAGGGGGGGGCTGTCTGGCAACATTTCACACTGGGATCTAATCATTACATAGTGTACAGACTGTCGGAGTGAAAAATGAACAAAGTCCATCACACCAGAATGCTCGTTCCAGCACAGCAATATAAAAAAAATGGCTTAATAGCTTAAACACAGCCATATTCTGTTTGCTGTAACACCCCTGAAAATCATTGTGATAGTGATGTTTCACAAAAACGATAATTAAGCATTTATTACTCACTACACCAATAACATCGACTGAATGTCATCCAAATAAAAAGAAATAAAGAGAGAGAGAAAAATCAGAGTGGCTGGACGCGTATCAGTGCTGTTGCTGCTGCGCTGGTTCGGTGCCCGGAGAATCAATGATCTGGAGTGCGAGTGGCTTAGCGTCTGACAGTGCTGATAATCCACCTTGCGCCACGACGCGACTACATCACTGGGCCGTATTGATGAGGCGGGAGCGAGACGCGCTACACTTACTGTGCATGTGACCCTGTTATTAGTCATCAGGAATGCTTGAGAGAGAAGACTTGGCCTTGAGATTATTGAGAAAGGGAGAATGGGGCTTTCAGTCTTACTTACCCCTAAAGTCCCATCATTAAGGTACAGGGTCAAGTGTACTCATTTTGTCGGAACTGTCCGTTTTTTTTTGACTTGGTGGTAGTTGAGCTTGTTACTTGGTGTTTTAAGCCCCCAACGTTGTCTTCCAGGCAGCGCTGCATGGAAGGCACTAGGGTTAGGCAAGGGTTAGGGTTAGAGTTAAGGTTAGGGTTAGGTGCCTTGAAGTCGATGGTCGCAGCTCTACCTTGAAATTGACGGTGGGGGCTTAAAACACCATTGAGTGTTGAGCTTTGGGAGTTCTCCAGTAACACTTTTGTATTATCGAATGTAACTATGCCGTTGAGGAGACAGTTTTGTTATGAAGCAGAGGAGCTGGTCAATTCCTTACTATTGCTCTGAGTCTACAAAATTGCACAGATTCCAGAATGGAATACTGTAACATTTGGTGCCATCCGAACATGAGGGGCAGTGTGAGTGTGTATGTCTGTGTTATGTGCATGAGTGTGAGGATGTGTGTGTGTGTGTGTTTGTGTGTGACATAAAGTGAAATAGCACGGGACAGCACACTTGTTTGGGGAGTGTCTTTACACACACATTCCGCCATGTCTGGATGTGTAATGGACTAATTCGGCTCTGCAGGGCGGCTCATGCCCAGGCAGGGGCGAGTCCAGCCACCGCGCTGCGTCTGCTCTCTGTAGCTGCTCCGTCCCGCTGGGGGCAGTTGGGTGTGGGCAGATGGGAAACAGACATGGAGGGGTGTACGTGTGTGTGGGAGGGCGGGGGTCCACCGTGTGTGTGTGTGTGTGTTGTGGTGGTGGGGTGGGGGTTGGGTGGTGGGGGGGTTGGATGGGGCAGAGAGTGGTGGAGGAAAAGCAGGGTATCAGGGATGGGGGGGGGGGGCAGTGCTGCCTCTGCCCAGTCGTGCGTTAACATGCCATCCAGAGAGCCCCCTTTCACACACTGCCCACACTTCATTAGGATGCCAGGATAATGGCCAACTAGCACTCCCAGCGACACCCCATTTCCTGCGCACCGAGCTCTCCAACCGCGACAGATGTCGACAATACCACTCCACCGCTACCTCAGCCGCTACCGCCGCCCCAGCCTGCCTGCCTGCCCGCTTGGCCTGTCCAAGCCTGGGCTTTCTCACCGATGGTCGGTCTGGAGCCGCTACAACACCCCCCTATCCAGACACACCATCATCGCCAGCCATTAGTAACGTAGCACTTCGTTTTTTTTTCCTCTTGATCCCGTCCTCATTACTTACTTGGTATCTTGTTATTCAACCTCTTTTTCTTCGTGGAGAGATTGACAGAAGGGAGTGGTTGAGTCGTCGGAGCTAGAGGGGGATTAAGAATCTCGGAGCGCCGAGTGGGTTATCCATCCATCCCCTCTTTCCAATTTCTTAACGAATGAACAAGTCTGCCGACGGACCTCGAGCAGATGTTCGCCTGCTATTCAGCAGCTGCGGATGGGACACAGGTTGCAGGGGGGGGGGTGTCTTAGTGGCCCGCGGTTGCCATCTCCGTGGAGTATTGCACCGCCATAGCCGTAAGGTTCCTGATAAATGTCCAGCTTTCTCGCAGGCATTGGGTCAAACCGACGCTGAGTTCAATGAGCTTGTGATCGAGAGGGGATTATGAATTTAATGCCTCTGCTTTCATTCAAGTCACTTGTGTTTACCTTTGGCCCATGGGTGGGAGCACCTCAAACGAGCCAGTTTTCACACCATCAAGTGCTCATGAGAGCCTGTGGCTGATGGACAAATAGGAACCCAATCCTCCTTTGACGTCGTCTTCAAACCTCCGCTCCAAGAAGGGGTAAAAAAGTGCCCATTTCTGAACCCTCTGCACTACTCGATACTTAACATGCGAGGGACAATTTAATCCTTCATTTGAATATGCATCCTGACCTCCTGCGCATCCAGTTTTTGAACCCCTACCAGATTTCTGGCCGAGAGGAAATTGTTGTACATTTCCTGACAAATTGAGTTAAACGGACATTAAGTGGGCTTTAAGAAAACAAATGGCGGTCTTTATCACAGGTGGACACTGATGGCTTAATGGGCCTTGCACTGATCGTATCATGGCTAATGGCTTGACAGGATGCATTAAGGTTTTTGTCTAAAGAACTGGCAGGGCTGGCCGCGCTAGCCAGCGTCGACCTGTCAAGAGCTGCGTGTCCCCTTTGTGCTGGGAAGCAGATGTTTGTATGTATACGCCGAACTGGCAGCTGAACAGGGCGCAGATGCCTGTACCGGTGCCAAGGTTGCAAATGGTACAGCCGGAACATGCTCTGTTTGTGTGTTTGTGTGTGTGTGTGTGTGTGTGTGTGTGTGTGTGTGTGTGTTTGAGAGAGAGAGAGAGAGAGAGAGAGAGAGAGAGATGCCCTTGTGCCATAGGTGATCCCCAGTGGACCAAATCAGAGCATAAACTCATTTATTTATTCATTTATCTGTTTTCTTATTTATTAATTAATTTAGTTAGTTAGTTAGTTATTTACTGGATTATATTTGGCCAACTTACTATCAGCATCCCCTCTACTCAATGAGAAAACACCACCACAACACATGATTAATTACAATGACTTACAAACATAGAACTCACAAAGGCACAAAGCCACACTGGTTAGCTTACATATCGTAATCAAAAATATACCACAAAAACTTTTTCTAATATATAACATGAAATACTGCGTCTTCACTGACCCTAGGTCAGCGATATTTGCAGTAGGGTGCGTAGAACGTATTAATTACTGTAAGTGGAGTTCGAGGGTTTTGAAGGCTGAGAGTTATAAAGGGAAAAGGATGAGCAGAGGAGATGATCTCACAGTTGGTCTCCGGTGCTCATAACAGAGGAGAAGATTACAGCTGTCTCCTCTGACATATTCCTGCAGTCCACAAGCGACGAGAAGTGAGGGAAAGAGTGAGGGAGAGAGAGAGGGGGGGGGGGGGGGGGGGTAGCCGAACTTTTCTTTTTCGTCTGTCTCTGCCCTTTGGAGACTAGGCTGCTTAGCCAAGGTACAGCTTGTTTTATTAACATCAAAAGTACCTGTGGGAGATGTAGCCGATCACACTGCCCACTAATTAAAACAGAGCTCCGCTCTGAAATGTTGGCCTGTTTAGTATGTACAGAGTGCCGCTGATTGCACAAAGAGGTGTGCTCCTTTGTTAATATGTATAATAGTATTCTGCAGAGGTTTGAGAGGCTACGTTCCCTGCACACAGAGGTGTTCTGAACAGGAGCACATCTACTTAAAAATCAAGGCTGGTAACAAGATAAAACTTGTACTGATACACCGATTTGACCCATAATAAGCAGCAACTCTGACTGACAGAGCATTAGTAGGAAAAAAAATCATTAGAAAGTAAAATATTCTCAAGCATACAGTACAGTACATTCCTCATAGTTCTGTTCTGATGTTTTATTATTGGATTAAATCACTAGGTCAAAAATGTGTTTGATTGCTTTTAAGTATTTTGCATCTTACAGTAAAACCTGACACATATTTTCAGCCTGCTACTTTCATCTCTGTTGTGTTGTTGTGTTGTGTTGCAGTAGCCCAGTAGCAACAGTGTGTGTGTGTGTGTGTGTGTGTGTGTGTGTGTGTGTGTGTGTGTATGTGTGAGTGTGTCTGCGTGCGTGCATGTGTGTCTGCGCGCATGCATGTGTGTGTGTGTGTGTGTGTGTGTGAGTGTGTCTGCGTGCATGTGTGTGTGTGTGTGTGTGTGTGTGTGTGTGTGTGTGTGAGTGTGTCTGCATGCATGTGTGTGTGTGTGTGTGTGTGTGGCCCCAGTGATGCCCTACTTATCCGTCCAGCGCTCCCTCTGTTCTCATCAGGCCCTGAGGAGTCTCTCCTGTTTAGCTGCTACCATTGGGTTAGCTTCATTCCTCTGGGAAAACAAAAGAAAGACAGCACACACACACACAAACACACACACACACACACACACACACACACACACACACACACACACACACACACACACACACCCTTAGGTGAGCGAGAAAGCACTTAGTGAGTGTGATCAGGCTCCTCCTTCCTCAGCTGTGGTGGATGCCAGGGATCAGAGCAGAGTGCAGTATGTCAAACGAGGCCTCTCCCAGACCCTGCCCCTGCCCCTTCCCCTTCCCCTGCCTGGCCAGCTCACAGTGGGAGGACGCCTGTCCCACGTTTTGGAGAATGATTAATAGACATTTTCTCTCGGGCAGTGGTATAGGGCGGCCCCTCCTGTGCAGACAGACAGGACCTTTTCTCTCGAGCATTAGGGACCCACCCCCCCACCTCACACACACACACACACACACACACACACACACACACACACACTCACACACACTCACACACACACACACACACACACACACACACACACACACCCTTCATCCCCGGCTGGTGCTCTCTGGACTGGAAGTACAGGGGCTTGTGAATTTCTCTGCCTCAGTGGCCAACTCACTGTTCAATGACCGGTACTCACGTCCTGTGCAACTGAGAAAAAAGAACCAGCATCAGTGTTCTATATCACATTATCAGCATGAAAATGAATGTATGTTTTTGGTATTTCTGTTTAGTATTACTGAAGCAATACTTCAGGGAGAACATCAGAGTTGGGGGGAAAAGATCCAGTCTCCATTGTTAACAATTATTCTATTGTGAGAGCTTTCAGAGAACTCAGTCAGGCAAGCACACACACACACACACACAACACACACACACACACACACCTCCCATGACACTCCCGTCTTTGAGGCGACATGGGGCCAGCTTTGTGTCGGCCCGCCGCAGGAGAGTGCACACAAAGCAGCAGGTCCCGGCCCATTCATTCCACTGGCCAATCAGAAGCTTGCTTCTTCTTGGTGGGCAAATCAAACCGGCTCTCCATTGGCTGTGCTTAATTAGACATGTTGTGTTGACAGACTCTCAAATCTGTCTCTCGTCAAGGTCTTCAAAAAAAAAATGTATAGCTATGCTCACCCTGAAAAAGTTACTTAAGGTGTTGAATTGTGGGATAAAAATTCAATTTAGACCCTTGGCTGAATCGATACAGAAAATCCAACCTTGATCTCAGGTTATGATTACCTCTCAGGTTATGATTACCTGACAAGCTAACAACACCAGCATACAGACGGACCGGCGAGATCCCCTTCACCTTAAACCCCAGCTCCTCCCTGAAGTGTCAGACCTGTTCTCCCCAAAGCACCAAGCCCATTCATAGTCATCAGCGATCACCATCTAACTTTGCCATTTCTGTGCTGTTCTTCCTGACTGCATCCCGAGTGAGTGTGAGCGTGCTGTGGTACCAGAGGAATGAATACCCCACAAAGTCATTCCGCTGCTTAATTCCAGAGCCTGAACGCTGGCCCTCACAGGATGCCTGCATGCATCAGAGACGGCCCTTCGTTTTTATAAATCTAGTTTGGTCTATTTCACCGGCTTTATTGCCTTTTCTCTCTACCTCCCTTTCTCTCTCTCTCTCTTCCTCCTTTTCTCTCCCTCTTTCCTGTCAGCTGTAGGAACAGGTAGCTTGCACTCCATTAAACAAACACTGTGGCCCCTCACTTTTATTTGACATTTTATTTGGCTGTGACAAACGAGCAGCAGTTGGATTATAACATAATTTGTCTTGTCTTTATTACCGGCACAAAGGACACCATTCATTAATTATTCTGCCGTTGCTGCTCAACACTAACTGGAAAGGTCCCTCATTGGACAGATGGCGAGGACAATGTTATTTATATCAATCAGCTCAAAATGTTCAACGAGGATTACTATTCCTTGGACTGGACCTGATTTATGTCCCTGTGCCTCACCCCCAATTCAACCCCGGCAGACCCCCGCAGTGGCCATTCCAGTCGCGAGCATGTGAGAGAGAGTGAGAGAGAGAGAGAGAGAGAGGGAGGGATAGAAAGAGAGAAAGAAGATGAGGAGTCAGGGCCTTGTATGTTTATTTATATCAGCATACATGTTTCCCAAAGTTTCCCAAATTCTGTTGAATTGTTATGAGGACAAAAGCTTTGCCACAGTGGGTAAATTGTAGAGCTTTTGCCAGACTTAGCTGTCTACATAAATACATAAATAAACAAACAAACGAACAAAACAAGCAATGTCCGAGTTTTGTGTCTATTTTAACACATGCAATTGGGGAAGAACTACAAGAAATACATGTCTGAAAAGACACCTAAACTGAAAAAGGAAATGCACATACTCTGAACACACTTCCATAGTCTTTACATAGTCTGCAATCCTGTAAGAGCTGGTCAAAAATCAGGGCTCCTTTGATCAGGACTGTGTCGAGGTCTCACATACATACGTGTAACTGTACTGTCTAAGGTTGAACTGAGGCACAGAGAAACGTGACTCAAAGTGAATCCGATATGAGTCTCTTCCACAGCTCAGAATCTATTAGCGCTATTGTAAGAGTTAAAGCTTTGCACTCTCCTGCGTGTCAGTAGACATGTCTTGAGTATTTAACACAGCACATGTGGTTTAACGTATCAAAGAGATTCCTTTCTGCAAATGTGTTTCATGTCTTGTTTTGCCGTCATATGGTTTTGTAGAGATGTGGGGGAAAGGACTTCTCTCAGATGTGATAAGCCGTCTTTATCGTTCCATAATATATCATAAACAGATTTGTTTTTTGAGAGGAATAGGTTTTGCCTTACTTTCACTTGAGTCATGTCAAAGCAAATATTCCAAATGGGATGACTATCTGCCAGGTTGTGATTAAGATTTTAAAAGTAGCTTTTTTTCTTATTATTACTGCTTGTGGATAATACAAAAAACAACAAAGTCTTGGAGGATCTTACTTTTAATGTATTAAACATGAATCAGTCCTTGATGAAAAATAGAAATTAAATATATTTTGTATTTAGAAAGACTTAAGCTGAACATTTACTTGCATTCAAATGAGGTGGGATTTGAGGAGAGCAGTTTGCAACAAATTATTGTTGCATGCATCTCCTGCCATCAGGAGTCATTCACACAATGCAAGATATTAAATTAGGTTTAAAGTTCAAAGCCTTTCCATATGTGTATGCACATAAAGATAGTACTGAGCAGAAAGATGATTCCAAGACTCTACCACTTTGAATTGCCATAGTGAAGATGTGATCTACTACACTCTTAAAACAAATGTGTTGAAAATAACACAACTTGTGTTGTTGTTGTTTTTTTTAACACATCTCTATGTCCAGATAGGGACAACACAGTTTGTGTTAACACTTTTTTTAAGAGTGTATCTATGGAATGACCTAAAACTTGTAGAGTTGCCTTAGAAGGCTGGAAGGCCTGCATAATAGGACACAGGGTTACTTACTTGGATGAAATAGCAGTGTGCATAACAGTATAAGGCCTCATGGATATAATTTTGCTAAAACAGATACAGTCTTATGTACAAATCCAATCTTTACGTGATGTACAGTAAAAGAGCTAGCTAAGGAGTATACCATTTCCAGTTGTGTTCTTGCTAATAAGGTCAGCAGGTATGAACATACATTATTAATACAAGGCGTCAGGTTCTACCGTAAAACACATTCAGGAATCTCCTGCTCTCAGTGGTTCTTGTTTCATGCTCAAGCTCGACATGAAGGGTGTGTGTTTTGACATCTTCCCCCAGCAGTGTACATGCACGCAGAGGCTCACCTTCACTTTGCAAGTTAATCACCCCCTATGAAACATTTACTTCCCAGACAGTTTGATTTACACGGCGGTGGCAGAATAGTTTGAAGTGAGCACCATTTACACCGTAATTAGTTTTATGCAAACTAGAACCAGAGGATGAAAGACAAATCTTAATAAATTATGAATCGTGTTACGACATACCGCGGCGGTTATCGCCACGTGTGCTTTAGTAAATGCACCTTGGTGATTAGAAATGCAGGCTTACAGTGTGTGAGATGTCTACGAAATTAGCAGACGCTCAGCGCTCAACTCAGGTGGTTCTTTTCAGATTATTTTCAGGAGAGGTGAAGCAAACATCCCTTTCATGGTTGGTGAGTGTTTTTGATGTGACTGTGGAGAAGTTTGATGAGTAATGGCATAACTACTACACAGGCATAATGGAACGCAGGAAGGCAGGCAAGTGGACTTCATTGAAAACCCACCTGCCAAGTGTGAAATGTTCCTGCAAAACAGGAGTGCTCAGTCTGTCGCTTAGCAAGTTAGCTCCTCTACCTCCTGTCAAATAGCATCAATTCTTCCAAACAATTTCACCCCCGCTAAAAAAAAGCAAGAGAGAGAGAGAGTAAAAAAAGCCCTCACAGGCCTGATTCCATGGCGCAGTGCGAGAATGTTAGTTAGCAATACTCGTAAAAAAAAAAAAAACTCAATTCATCAACACAAGCGTAATTTGCCTCCCGAACAGAAAGGCTCACAAAAGGGGCGAGCTTGTCGGCGAGACAGGTGGCTGGAGATCCCGCTCTGATGCTGGGTGATATGAATAATAGATTCTGGTAAATGTTCGCCAGGACCCAGGCAGTAAACACAGCTGCTTGCGCTCCCCTTCCAAAAGAACAGCTTGGCAGAACGAGAGGCGGAGCGGAGCACAGCGCAGCGCTCCACCTGAGGACTGGGGAGACGATTAACTAATCAAATGCGGGGGCTAAATAGGAGGAAAGGAGAAAGGAGAGGGAGAGTGAGGGAGCGAAAGGGGGAACGGGGAGGGAGAGAGAGAGAGAGAGAAAAAAAAGGCAGACAAAGGCACGTGAAAGGTACTCGTTTGCACCCCGATCATGGAGTTGTTAAATAGCCTCGTGGGCAAATGGGAGCACAAAAGGGGCTTATGGAGGTTACAGACAGAAGCTGGCGTAGGCTGACGAGAGGATAGCACAGATTTAGAGGAAATAGATCCACTGATAGTGATAATTCTGCAATATTAACATTTGATAAAAAAGCTTAATTTCCTTCCACATATACAATAGATAGATAGATAGATAGATAGATAGATAGATAGATAGATTTTCCCCTTGGTGTCTTATTTTGAATTAGATGAGATGTCAGGGATTCATCCAAAATTAGGGTACAGAAAGGACTGCATTTTTTTGCATCACTTCTAAAAAACAGCAGTTAAGGTAAACTGTGTTTAAGATACTAAACATATATTTATTATTGCTGAACATTGGATAGAAGTCAATTGTTTGCCATGTCATCTTGGAAACACAGTATCCAAAAGCAACTCTCATTGTCAAGGCTTGTTTCTCTTTTCTTGGGATGACTCCCCTGTTGTAGTTTAGGAAGATTTTGCCTAGCAGAAGGTAATTAATTCTTCAATTAAAATGTTGTTAAACATTTTTAATGAGCACCGGGCACGTGGGAATAGAGTATAAAAGTATGTTTAACCAGAAAAGGAAAACATGGACATTTCAAAGTTAGTTTCTGAAAATCTCTTCAGTGACCCACTTTTCAAATATCGCTAAGCACACACGAAATATAAATAAAAAATCAAATATGATCTCGCTCGGCTCAGAGGATAGGTCCTTTATCTCAGGTGATTATTGCTTCATTTTCCACGTCTTCTATCACGCCACAAATTAGGGCACGAAGCCTCTCCAAACAACTTATAGTACATCCCTGTATATATCACAGGGCGAATGAGTGTATTCCCAGTTTAGTTGATTTAATTAATTGTGAAGAAAAAAATCAGTTGCAAACGAGAGAGAGGGGGAGAGAGGGAAAGAGATATAGAGAGAGAGATAGATAGAGAGAAAGAGAGAGATAGAGGCGGGGTGTGGAACAGAGAAACAGAAACAAGAAAAAAATATATTAAATTACAACCCGGATGCTCACTCCCAATCAGAGATTCCATCTACTTACTATAATTAAAGTTGCATGTGTGACAAAACAAGTTTCCCTTACTCACACACACACACACACACACACACACACACACACACACACACACACACACACACATGCTCTCTCTCACACACACACACACACACACATGCTCACACACACACACACACACATTATGGTGCAGCATTGCCTCATGGTCTCTCCCCTCTCCCCTAACCATGCTTATGACTTTTTAAAGAGCTGTGTGACTACACCCTCGTTGCCGACCCTCGCCTCGCCGGTCGGGCGGGCGAGTGAAGTCGCCTCAGCGGTAATACCCGCGCCCATTACAGGAGGCGCTCTCCGTAGGCTTCTGGCGTGGTCTTCTCAATTAGAGACTTGTAAATGTGTTGCTTGCTTAATCACCTAAAAACTGGCCCCTAGGACTCGCGCTAATGCGACCCCATTACAAGGGCCCATCAAAACAAAAGATCTGCCACTAATGACAATCATTCCTCATGTCTGTCAGGGAAAAAGCCAAACTTGTGTCTTTAAATGAGCAATGATGGATGCAAGCGGACCACCGTGTCAGAAAGCTTTATTGCTCATGATGAATGCGTGTCGAAGGGGGCCTCGTACGGACCTGTCTGTATATGTTTCGCCTTGCTATGCCTCACCTGTCTCAAAAATAAATAAATACAAAAACCTGTCATCTCTGGGTCATGCTGTGGGGCCTTGGTTGGACACGAGGGGAGAGAGAGGAGATGGAGAGGAGTGTGGGGCTTAAGCAAAACATCGCAATTAGCCCTAATTAAAGCCGGTTTCCTGTCAGGTCTGCGACTCTCTCTGCGAGTAGAAGGGTCAGTTTGGTGGAGCTTGAGAGAGTCCGAGAGTAGAGCTGGCCAATAAGTCAGTGTGCGATGCTCCAGAGTGTTCCGTTGACCCCAGGTTAATGCCCCCACCCAGGTTTATGCCTACATGCCCACTTCAAAATAGATGCAGTGAACATTGAAATCTCAGTGTCTTTTAGCTCTTTAAATAATGATATCTACAATATCTAAACATTCGTGTGCTTCAGTGAACTCACATCACCTGTTCCACACCTGAGAAGCACCAGGTTGTTACCAGCAGCACAGTGGTACTGATTGCCACTCCAATAAGGCTTTCAACATTTTAGAAAGACTAATATGTATTCCTCTCTATATATTTTTTTGTTTTCTTTTCAAAGACAGGTCTACCCCATAAAATATATAATTAGCCTATTACATTGTAGTTGTGTGTGTGATAAAAGAAATTAGTATTTGCTCATCAAATACTGAAAGTACTGTACATATCAGCAAATATGAGTCACTAGAGCCAACTTACATACACAGTACCTGTACTAATCTGTTCTGTTAAACATGAATTACCTATCATGAATCATGGTCTTTAAAAGACATGGGATGTTTATGCATGCATGTGCAATGACAGTATTAACATTAACCATAATACTGTCTGTAATATGAGGAATGGTCAGACAGAAAAGAGTCATCTGTGTCTTAATGAGACATGCTGTCTTGCAAAATTGGCCTTCTGGGGACAAAGTCTGTGTCCTTGATCAGAAATAGTTGTTGTAGGACTGAAATGTGGTCCAGAAGTCTTTTTTTATGTATTCTACCTTTAAACTTTTATATCTGAATGTGTATCTTAGCTCTTTTTAAAATATATATTAAAATACCTGTTTAACATTGAGATTTATTCCACCAGTATCTTGCTCTGCTAACTCTCCATCACACAGTCAGAGCTGTTTGCTTACAGAGAAGGAAATGCAGAGCTGTGCACGTGGGTCTGATTAACCATATTGTGTAAAACACTATTCCTCAATTCCATTGTCTGCTTGTGAGCATGGGGGAAAAAAAACCCTCTCTAGGTCTTCTGTCTACTTCTTCAGTGTGAAATGCGACACTTACAGAATCCGTATCATGAGAGGGTCTCCACTGGGTCTTGTAGTTTTTCGAGCTTCATCAAGCAAGGCTGTTGACAGGTAGTACAGAGAAGCTTTTAATTGCGCCGCAGAAATGAATGCACCCCCGATTTCATTAGGCATAAATAATTTGGCCACTTGGGTATGTGCATTTCAAATTACTTATTCTTTTTGTATTCCAAATTACCTATTCTTTGTGATGTTTCTTTCACATGATTAGCGAACTATGCAAACTAGCCATTTGCTTTTCCAGGTCTCTGTTTTAGTTTATTATTTTTTAGTGAGCGAAAGAAGAAAAAGGGCAAAAGTAAGAGAAAAAGTAAAGTGTTGGGAGCTACTACTGTGAGCTTAAGGCCTTGCGGTTCACAATTTATCAGAATTGCAGATTCTTCCACCAGTTTTTTATTCTTTTTTGTTTTAACCTGCTTATTTGTGAAAATATAGAAAATATAAAGATGTACAGTGAGATAAGACGAAACATGTTTGAGACATATTGGGGACTGTAGAGACAGCATTTGATACAGCCACAGGGATCCAGACAAAGTCAGACACAAATACACACACACACATGCACACACACATGCACACACACACACAGACACAGACACACACACACACACACACACACACACACACACACACACACACACACACACACACACATGCACAGATGCGCACACACACACGCACACACACACACACACACACACACAGCTTGAGGATCAGAGGAAGACTGTGCAGGTGAGGATAATTATACCTCCTGCTATGAGGGGTTCTTGCAAGACTAATTAGATGTCTAACCTCTGACAGAAAGCGATCAGCGACGAACATAATGCGGCCACAGCTCATCTGATTAAAGGGATGTACTGCAGGAGCTTGCCACCCGTTTCATCCTCCGCTGCCTTGTTTCAGGCGCATCTTCAGGTTTGTTTGCCACGTGAACTTCGAGATGCCAGCGGGGTCAGGTTGTTTTTATTTATTTCCTCTCTCTCTCTCACACACACACACACATACACACACTCACACACAAACACACACACACACACACACACACACATACACACACATACACACCGCAACCTGGATCCATCCAAAAAGCTTCTTATTTATTTATTTATTTATTCTCTCTCTTTTCCTCTCTCTCTTTTTCTTTCTCGCGCTCCTCTTGTAATAATGAGCCAGCACTCAATCAACCTTGTTTTGTGCCGAGATTCTGAAGATATTTTTTTTGTTGTTGTTTGAGTAACCGACCCGGTGTTTACATTAGCATAGTAACAGCTCCTGCTTTAAAAAATAAACACAAGCCATCATGTATACAAATGCCGAGTGTATGTTTCTCTCTATATAGAAATAAATAGATAAATAATCTCTCTTCCCACCATACAGTATGGTGTGTGGGCCATAATGTGAGATCATCTGTCATGTTGATGAATGTATGTTGAAACGTACAGTAACAAAGACTGAGAACACTCTGTGAGGAAGTGTGTGTGTGTATGTGTGTGTGTGAGGGGGGGTGGGGGGGGGGTGGTGATGTCTGTGTGTCGAAGAGCACAGGCCCAGTCCTAATTAATATACCCTTCCTCATTATCATAGATTGCCCTGTGTGTTTTGGAAAAGGCTGAGGCCCTGGCAGAGGCGCACGGGGTCCAAATTTAGACATGTGGTGTGTGACACTGGTCTTTAGCCCATCAGATGGTCCCTGTGTGGACATGAGAGGGAAAGTGGGGCAGGCACGTCTCCCCGCGGACCCTGGACTGCTGCTCCCCTCACACACACACACACACACAAACACACAGACTCTCTCACCACACACACACACACACACACACACACACAAACACACAGACTCTCACACACACACACACACATACGCGCACCGCAGATGGCCACAGTGCCATTCCAGGGTTCAGAGCTGCAAACTTGCAAATCTTTAATAGCATCAGTTATTCATAAATCTGGGTGGGGGTGATGAGGGCGTGGAGTCAGACCTTTCCTTACTGAAATGTTATTTATTTGTTTATTTATTTGGGGGAGAGGGGAAGTTGGGTTGCGTGAAGGGGTTCACAGATTTGGAAGAGTTGATACAACTCGGCCAGCAAACCACGTCAGGAGGATCGCATGTTTGGCTTGGGAGACCCGATGAGAGCATCTGTCCGAGTTCAAGTGCTGGACGCTGCATACGGCCCCCCCACCCCACATACACACACACACACACACACAACACAAACACACACACACACACACACACCACCCCCACCCCTCTCTGGCACCCCCTCCACCTCCCGGACACCCCACCTCCTGCTGCTGCTGGCGTGGGAGTTTAGGGAGTTTGGGAGGCTCTGTGGAGTAGGTGGAGAGGAACATCTTGCCCGTCCTCTCATTGGCTTGCAGTCAAAACACCCACAATCCACCGGGAAAATATTATCTTCCAACGGGAAGACAGACTGTACTTACTCTGCTTACTACTCTGATCCATTATCCTGACTCGTAAAATAGACACGTTTACCGGCATATCGGTGTTAAAGCACCTGTCGTGTCGGTGCCGAGCAATTTCGCTGAGTCTCGCTGAACCAGCTGTGTGGAGTTATTCTTCTCCCACTCGCTCTTTGAAAGTGCTGCGTCTCGACTCGAGAGGAGTGCCGGTGAGAGGGGTGGCGGCTGCTGCTGCTACCCGCTGCTGCACACCGAGCGACCACCGCGATAACGAGGTTGTCCTCCGTGGAGACGTTTTGTTCAGCCCGGTGCTGGCAACTCCGGCAACACTCTCCCTTACCACTTCCTGCCTGCAACCCTGCTGTCCAGAGAGAGAGGAGAGAGAGAGAGAGAGAGAGAGAGAGAGAGAGAGAGAGAGATGAGAGAGAGAGAGAGAGAGAGAGAGAGAGAGAGAGAGAGAGAGAGAGAGATGCAATATGACATTTCTATGATTACAAGTATACAGTATTTCTGCACAGGCACTTCAGAGGACACCTCAGTGGACTGAGACAGCGCAGGAGCATGGGGGTCACTGTCCCATACTACTGCTACTGGACCTTAACTTGTTTATGTTGCTGCCCTGAAGTCTGGTCAGCCTGAATCAATCTTATTGGTGTGTGAATGGTCAACCTGCAGGAATCCACTGCCTTTTGTGTCCATTGACAAACTGTAGGCAAAAGTATAAACATGTTTGTAATAGATACAGTTATTACATGGACTAGTCTTTCATTTGTCGTTTTTATAGTTACTCTGCCACAGCTCTTAAATTGTATTGTACAATCGGTTTAC
>NC_055979.1:12033282-12055782 GCF_018492685.1 Alosa sapidissima | reverse complement strand
TGTCATGACAAGTCTCGGTTTGGGCTGAGCCGTGCAGCTGGGCTTCTTCCCATGGCCACCCCTGGATGTCATTCACAGGAAACGGCTCCATCGCAACAGCCATCGCCCTCTCCCACTCCCCCACCCCTCAATCAAATCCCCCCCACCCACCACAACAATAGAGATTGGCAATGCCTGGTGCCTGGTTCTCTGAAGTGTCCTGGATCTCTATCTCTGGATTGCCTTCCCTCTTCCATCTTTCTTCACACCCCCCCCCCCCCACTGAATCAATGCCAGTGGCTATCATGACATTCAGGAGTTGGTTAAGGAGGGGGAACACACTTCTATGTAGTCAAGACAAACATAAACCAACTATTTGTCTATCTGATGGCAAACGTGCAAACAGGTAAAATATAATATTACTATTGGACCACAAAATCGAATACAATTATTCAGAATGTATATGAGCATGATGTTTTTGCTTAGCCTAGATAAACAAATAAATAAGCGATGAAACTGAAAAAAATGCTATATAAAATATTAAAACATTTTAAATGGCATTAGACCACTAGGAAGTTTGATAAAGTAAATGGATCCAGTGCTACTTGTCACCCTGTGATTTTAGTTGCCAACTCTGCTGTCTAGCTATCAAAGTGTGGAGGTAGAATTTGCCATGAAGGTAACTTTGCAAAGTTCATACTAGAAGGATATGAATATTTATAGAAAAATTAGCCGGGTTTATTTGGAGATAGTGAGGGCCTTTCTCAACGTGGTATTAGCCGAGCAGAGTGAGAGAGAGAGAGAGAGAGAGAGAGAGGAGAGAGAGAGAAAGAGAGAGAGGAGAGAGAGAGATGAAAGGGACCAGGATCTGTCTCTCTCCTCCAGCCAGGCTCTGGGACACAATAGGCAACCAGCCGTTCAATTAGTTTGCCATCTTAGACTGACTACTTGACAGGTCCAGCTAATTGTTAATCCCGCCATAACTGTTGCTTCACGTAATTAATCATGTAACAAAAGCTCGCACTCGGGCAACCCCCGGTGCTCCGGAATGTGGGCTTGGCGAGCCACTCCAGCATAGAGAGAAGGTGCGACCTCATTACCATGGGCAGGTTTGAATAACCGCCGCCCGGATCGCCAGGTTGGGGCCAACATTTAATCTTCATTTAGCGCAGTTACCCCTTTCGCTGACAAAGACGTTGGAGAACATCAGGCCGTTAGATATATTTATATATTTTCTCTGTTTTTTTTTCCCCCTTCTTTTTTTCCCCCCTAAAGGCTGAAATGGTGGACTCCGTCTCTCTCACAGGCCTCATGTTAATTTGATGTTCTGTGAGACTAAGAGAGGCAGGTCCGGGGTCAAGCACCATTCATCATTCGATAGAGAGGCATTTTCTTCTCTTTATACCGCAGCTGGGAGAGAAAGAGCTGGAGGAGTGCGCTCGAAAATGAGAGAGAGAGAGAGAGAGGGAGAGGAGGGAGGGAGGGAGGGAGGGAGAGAGGGAGAGTAAGAAAAAAAGGTATTCTTTGAAAGAACAGAGGAGGCAGGCACAATCCCTGCTCTCAGTAGCTGAGAGGGGATAATAAGAATACAAGGTGCCACTGTGTCAGAATGGTAATGTGTGCAAAGTTGGTGATGTCACTCTTTCCTGACCCGCTGAAGTCACAAGACAAGGAGCATTCTTGGGAATGGAAGGCCCCAAACAATGGGCCGCCGTGTTCGAGGGAAACGAATTACTCAGCCGTGACCCGTAAATGAATTTTTTTGTGCGTGCCCAAATTATGATTAATATCTGTTTTCTATCTCTTCACTGCGGAGTTGCATGGGCTAACAAGAGCATCTCTTGTTAACATGAAAAGAGCCCCCCGGCTACGATCCCTCATGAAGGTCAAATGAGATGATTTGGGGAAAATGGACTCGGTTCCAGGTTTTTTTGCTTTTCTTTCCCACTCCTTCCCTGAAATGAAAAAGTGAGATTCTCTCATTGCCCCAGCGTGACCTGGGATTTTTTTTTTGCTGTGAGTAAAATTCCATTAGGATTGTTTTTGCATGCATTAAGCAGAGCTTACCCCTGATACTGTTCACCATCAATGGCATATTTTACCATACTGTTGCCCTGAACTCAGAACTCTGAACTCAGGAGGTGAACGACAGTTCATCCCGCATGGAGTAAGCCACTGTTATAAAACACGTAATGTTGTGGGTGTATATGTCTCCTCTGCACTCCTGAACAATGCATGTCTTTTCACAGCATTACACCACTGCATTTACAAGCTGATTTTCTGATGCCATGAGTCAAGTGTGATTCATAACCCTAAAATATCAGTTTTGTCCAATGGCACTCTAAAATCGTACTAGAAACAAGGTCCATATGGGCTTTGTTTGCTGAAACGTTTTGGAGAGGAACACAATAGTGGGTCAAGCGTGTGAGTGATGGGTGGGAGAGAGGCCAGTCTGTCGGAGGAAGCGTCCGCGCCGGGAAACACGGCTTACCATATGACAACGGAGCCCGCTGGCCAGGCAGCAGTGTGAAGCGTTGGAATTAGAGTAGGAACGACAAAACAAAACTGACCGTCCCACCAACCTACTACACACACACACGCACACACGCATGCACACACACACGCACACACACACACACACACTGTATATTCTATCTCTCTATCTTTCACACAGACACACATACACACACACACACTGTATACTTTATCTCTCTCTCTTTCACACACACACACACACACACACACACACACACACACACACACACACAATAACAAAGCGCCCACAGCCATTTAAGCTGAAGCAGTGGGGCTTCTTCCCTAATTTGACTTGCTCCACAGGTGTCCAGCAGCTGCAAGCGAACAGGTTAGCCGGCCTTTCTCTGTTGGGACAAACACGACAGGGGCGCCTCCAAAGAACAATGGACAGAGATGCTCAGGTCTGGAAGGGGGGGGGGGGGGGTGCTGGGGGAGGCAGAAAAAAAAGAAAAGCTAAGCAAAAAAAAAAGAAAAGAAATAATGTGTTCATTTTTTGGCAGTGCCTGGAGGTAGCTCAGAACACCAGCGCTGGTTAGACAGTAGCCTTTTTGTCTGGGTAGTCTATGCATTGAGATGGGGGCTATCAAAATTCCCCGTTCACATGACTCAAAGGAAGCCCTGCGTGTCAGTCTGTGGCCAATTCCTTTTTGTCTATTCATCTCAGTCCCATAGGCACCACTGGAGGCCCTCAGAAGGGCCCGATGCTTGTTTGACTGTCATAAAGCGCTAAGAAAAAAGAAAAAAAAAAACTAATTCACAGTGCCGTGCGGTGCTGCTATACGACTGCTGTTTTATTTATAGTTAGAGCTGGCCATAGTCTCAGAGATGGCCTAGGGACACATCTGAAGGGGACACAATAATAACGCCCTTCATCAACTTCCAACTCGGCCATGCCACTTTGTTATGGAACTTAAGACCTTTAATAGAACATTGTGTCTGAGCTCATTCTTCTTGTGTGCGTGTGAGCATGTTTGTGTGTGTGTGTGTGTGTGTGTGTGTGTGTGTGTGTGTGTGTGTGTGTGTGTGTGTGTGTGTGCGTGTGCGTGTGCCTGTGTGTGAGCATGTTTGTGTGTGTGTATGTGTGTGTGTGTGTGTGTGTGTGTGATGTTTGGAGTCTAAATGCACATAATATTTATGGAAAAAATATATCCCCTAGGCATGAAATGAGGGGTCATCCCCAAGAAATAGAGTCGCGTGGCATGATGATCTGATCTTGTGTCCATTAAAGATGGCTCTTACATTCCTGCTGGAGTCCTTGAGGTGATCAAATGGAAAAGGCCACAATGTGACAATAATCAATCGTTGTTATTGTTGTTGTATTTTTGTTTGTTTGTTCCTTTACCCGAAGGGAAAGGAGCGAAAATGTGTGACAGTTCTTCACTTTGACTTACAAATGTGTGTAGAGTCTTGAGTCGAATCAGAAACAAGTGACCCCCCCCCCCCCCCCCCTTTCGGCTACTCGGTCTGCCTCCTCTCTTATTTATTCACTGCATGCCATGGTCTTCAAGGTACAGTGGTCATCCACCATATCATGGGGCCTCTTCGTTATTGCGGTGGCTGAGCAGACAGGAAGAGAGAGGGGAGAAGCTTTGCTCGTTTCAGGGGGAATGCTTGGGGTAAGGCACGGCAAACCAGGGATGCCTTCAAGGTACAGAGGAGCTTTTAAATTAGTCTAGCGGTGATCTCCGCTTGGCCAACCCTGGACATCATCTCCAGGCTGTGCCCAGGGAATCAAAGCCACCTCGACAAATAATGTGTCGGCGAAGCCCACGTATATAAACATGCGTAATTGTTTTGGTATGAAATCAAGCTCACTTTCTCTGATTGCTGTGGCAGTTCAATCACATTTAATTTCTCTAATGTGCCATTATACTAGATCTTGATTGTGGGCTTTGAAAAATGGTGACATGCTTAACTGTGACAGAGATGTGCAAGGCTGTGAACAGTTTAATTGGACCCATTTTTATTTGTATTAAGTGCCACTGATTAACTGTGATGAGCGACTAATAAATATGGTTTAAAAAGATGCATCAAAACAGCAGTGTGAACTCAACAACACAAACATGGCCGCCTGAGGCACGTGTAGCCGTGGCGATAAGCCCTGAGCACTTTGCTGTACTCGGAATGGTGAACATCACTTGTGGCACTATTGTTTGTGCGTCTAAATTCAGTCTCGCCTTCAGCAGTCCTCCACATTTCCCTCTCCTCTCTCAATGGAGAGCATGTAACACTGACATACTGGTGTGCCTACAACTGACACACACACACACACACACACACACACACACGCACGCATGCACGCACACACGTACACAGTTTCACTCTCTCTTTGTTAGTCTCGGTCTATGTACATTTACTGAAGACGCAGTCAGACTTCTGCTGTATGGTTTTGCAATTCACCTTAACTGTAGCCTACTGTTCAACATACATACTTGTACAACTGTTCCACGGCAATTTCTTTTTTAATGAATGAAATAAGCTCAAGTAAAATGAGTGCAGTATCCTTTTTGAGCAATTCCAGTGTTCCACTTAAGCAATAAGCCCCGAGAGGCCGTAGGTGACACTGATTTTAGAACAGCTAAGGGGCGTTGTTAGGCATGACATGCAAGGGGAGTAACCTACGGACTCGAGTGGTTTATTGCTCGAGTGGTTTATTTCTAAAATGGTTACTACATACCTGGCAAGATTTCATTTAAAAAAAGCATAGCAACGAGAAATTTAACGATGTATCCATAGATAATCATTCTCCCACCAATAAACATATTTCCTCTATCTGAATGGTTGCCAAGCAACGTTGAGACACAGCTATAACTTTTGCATCAAGTTATGGTAGCGCATTATGAAGAACGAAGAACGAAATGCAGTCAAGGTGTATGTTTGTGCTGGATTTTACAATGGCATCGAACGCAATTCGGCCAATCATAATCAAGGACCAGAACTATCCATTTTAGAATACACATTATTTAATGGTCCTTTTAAATTGTGGTAATATGTGAAAACCTTTCTGCTTCATAAGTTAAGTCTAAACTACATACATCCATTCCAGTGCATGCAGGTATACAGGGGGTGGGGGGTTGATAAAGGTGCTGTGTCCCGAAATGACTGTACTCCAAAGGATGTATTGTACACAGTGCCAAACAGCAGGTAGAAATATCATGATTTTCTAAAACATTGCATCACCCAGGATGAAAGTGTTTGGTTTATTAGCGGAATAGCGCTAACAGCACAACCGGCACATCACCGTTAATGTTTGGCCATAGCCTACTTAAAGTGAAAAACTTTCCAAATGAGGGGTGGTGGTGGTGGGGGGGTCACATTAAAAAGGTCCATAAATACCAGGAGTCAAATCTCTGATGTGCATGTTTGTTGTAAACAAGCCTTGTCAGAATGGATAAAGGCTTACCTGTGGCTGATTGCAGACAGTTTACACAGGCAGATTTATCCACCCTGATGTTTTGATGTCACCATAGGCTCCTCCGGGCGCTGTGCTGTTGTAACTAACTAAACCCAATCAAATCTTTGAAGTAGTCATCTGCGCATTAGTCTGTCTACCTTAATGCTAAATAATTAGCAGCCTGTATGGCTCACTGGGATTTTTCACCTTAGGGCTAAACTTTCTTTTCCTTGCTTTGATCATTACAGTAATTAAATCTGTCTCCCTTGACAGGTTTGGAGTAGGGAGAGGAGGGAAGGGGGGAAAAAAACAGGTAGGTGTCATAAGCACCTCGGCTCGGAGAAAACACCTGGTGTACACGAGCGCTTGTGCTGTCATTGATGAGTCCTGCGAGACAGAGACGCCGGTCATCACGCCGCTAATCTGAAGCGAAGTCGCAAACGAGGAGGAGAGAGAGAGATGGAGGGAGAGAGAGAGAGAGAGAGGTGGGGGGGGGGGTAGGCTCATCGTGAGACACCATCACTCCCCAACCGAAGCTCCATCAGACCCATGGCCTGGAGAGAGGAGAAGTCACGTTGCGAGACCTCGGTGTCACTCAACCGGCCGTACCCGCCCCGGGGACAAATTAGAAGTCTGTTGCAGGAGATGTGTCAGAAGAGCTCAGTCCACATCAGCATGCCGTAGCGCGGTGCGGCGCGGCACAGCACTCGGCACACAGCTCCCTACCGGAGAGGCCCAGAACAAAGTCAGACACCAGCAGCAAACAGTGAGACAAGGTGAGATTAACCTTCCTCACCGAGCCCCCCTTACAAATCTGCTCCACCGTCAGCACAGAAGGTAATGTGTGTAATACATGCCAGATAAATGTCTCATATATGTATACACTAATATTACGGAGATGAAATGTGTTTTAAACAATTTAGGTTTCTTAATGTACGTGACAAAGTTTGATGATAGGTCACATCCATTCTGCAGTTGTCTGTAGCATTAGTAGCTGTGTTTTATTACGTGGTCTTAAATGGAGTGTAAGCTGTTTAAACAGGGACAGGATGAATTTGCTCTTAAGTGTTAGCTTCTCTTCTATTCTTCGTCCAGACTGGCTAACAGCTGCCTAAGCAAACAGAGCCGCTTCCCAGTGTGTCTGGACATGCTCAGTTTCTCACGCCGAGGTCATCATTCACCTCGCAGCGGCCCACAGCACCGAGGGGACGGGTGCACCCTCAGTGCCAGGCCAAATCTCTCTCAGAGAAATGGAGACAAGGAGGGGAGTAGATAGAAACCAAGTCAAGTCATCTATTTGCATAGCACGTTTAAAAACAGCAGAGTTGACCCAGAGTGCTTCACAGTGGATGAGGTTAGACATGACAAAATCATATTAATAAAGACCAAATATTTGAGGAGCAAGGAGTTAATAATAAAAATGAAAAGAAGCAGAGCCAGGGAAGGGAAGCAATGTTACAACTACAACCAGTCTTACTGGTACGAGTAGAGATGAGTTGAATATAAGGACAAAAGCAATCTTCTTGGAGAAACAACTATGATGGACATTAGAAATACAGATATGGGGTACTTTTTCCCATAGGAATAAATGAGTGGAGTAAACATAGGCAAATCACGCCTTTGCAAATAATAAGCAGAATAGACAGATGGAATGCCCATTTCCCATTTTCAACTTTTATTTGGGTACATGAGAAGACTTATTATGACCGCCGCGCAGCGAAGCTCAGATTATTTTTTTTATTTATTTTTTTTTTTTTTTTTTCGCATGCCCAAATTTCCGTCAATGATTCCCGGGACACTGAAAGACCGGGGTACACGAAACTTGGTGGGCATGTAACCCCACATGGATAGCATGGAACCATCATTTTTCGTTTTGATCTGTAGCCCCCCCGCTGGACTAGACCCCCCGAAAGGAGGGTAGGGCAGACACAGTTTTCTGTGAATGTCTCGAAAACCGTAGGGTTTAGGAGGACCATTTTTTTTGTATGTTGATCTCAAGGGGCCATGTCAACCCATTCCATAACCACTCATTTCATGTATAGTGCCACCTAGTTAAACACAAAAAAGTAAACATGAGGTGTTGTAATTGAAGGTATCTGTGACCTAACATAGTCAAAAATGCACGAAATTGGAAGTGTAGGATCATTATGACACCCTCTGTATGCATGCCAAGTTTTGTGGAATTCCGTTCATGGGGGGCCACACAATAAATTAATTTATGTTACTATACACCAACTGGCCTGTAGGTGGCCGGAGACAGTTTTCTGTGAATATCTCGAGAACCGTAGGGCCTAGGAGGTCCACCTTTTTTATGTATGTCAACCCATCCCATTACCACTTATTTCATGTATAGCGCCACCTAGTTAAAAATTAAAAAGCAAAAAATTATCTCTGGCTGACAATATCTCTGGCTGACAAGGTCAAAACTGCACAAAATTAAAAGTGTAGGATCATTATGACACCCTCCGAATGCATGCCGAGTTTTGTGTACTTTCGTTCATGGGGGGCCTTACAATAAAATAATTTATGTGTACATTTAGTGACGTACACCAACAAGGATTCCCGGGACACTGAAAGACCGGGTTACACAAAACTTGGTGGGCATGTACCCCCACATGGATAGCATGGAACCGTCATTTTTTGTTTTGATCTGTAGCCCCCCCACTGGACTGGACCCCTCGAAAGGAGGGTAGGGCAGACACAGTTCTCTGTGAATATCTTGAGAACTGTAGGGCCTAGGATGACCATTTTTTTACGTATGTTTGCCTCCAGGGGTCATGTTAACCCATTTCATGTGCACACATGTGCACAAACAGATACACACAAACACACACATACATTCACAGTAATCATACGTATGACACATACTCACACAGTAGACATATACGCTTGCATGCACAGGCACATACACAGGCACACACACAAGCACGCACACACACACACACACACACACACACACACACTCACACACACACACACACACACACACACATAACACAAACAATCAAGAATTTCTCAGAATTATGAACAGGCAAGATGGAGGTGGGGTTGTATAAAATGAATTTTACATGGGAAATCTATGAACTAATCATGTTTTGGTACTTGTTGTCTAGCAGATACCAGTGAGAATTGAGTGTGGATAATGCAATTTAGTGAGACAGTTAGAATCATATAGGCCTTTCAGGGTGATTTCTTTTTGTGGAAAAAATGTGCTGGACTGGGCGGCAGTCATATTTTGTACCGCTCTGCGGTACATCTAGTTGCTATTGATACAGTTCAGTGCTGTAATTAGTACAAACTATTGCCCATAATTGAATGGCTCTGGAAATATCAAATGTACTGTAGATCATTGCTCAAATCTGGGGTCTATGAGAACATATATTGCTATGAATATCATTCAATACCCTAATCAGTATACCAACTCATGAATGATGACTACAATAAACAAAGATGAAAATGCATCTTTGAGGTCTCCCTCAACGTGTCCCTTCCATGTGTGACATGAAACTAATGATTGTTGGGTATAGTAATGCACTCTAGTCTAGTTTAATGTAATATTATACTGCCATGTTGTGGTCTTTACTCCATATGTAGCCATGTGTCTCTTCTATTGTATGTCTGTGGTATGTAGTGATGATGCAAGAACTTCCATCACCATGTGGAGAGTAGTTCTCATTTAGACGACATGTTGGTAATGATCTGAGAAGTATGTCCCAAATAGGACAAAGGTCACTTCCTTCACGCTTGAGTAGAGTTTATGATGCTCCTTCCCAAGTATTCATTTCCTCTATAGTTGCTCATCTAAGCGCAGCCATCCCCACTTTTGCAGCCACCAGCAGTGGTCCACATTATTTAAACCTAGCCAGTGAGAGAGGACGTATGAGAAGGAACAGCAGAGCTTTCAAAGCTCTTTGATTCACATCATTAACTGTTTTGGAATCAAACGTTGACATCAGGCCTAGCCGAGGGGCTGGACCGAACGCCGCCTCCATCTGGAATCGGTTTCTATGTGTCGGAAGTTGAAGATGTTTAGAAAATTGCTGCGATTATAGTGTTCACGTGCCACTGGATCGGAGTTCCAAGAACATGGGAGGCTCCAGCCAAACCCAGACCAACGAGAGCTTGGCGGACTCGCCTATCCTTTCATTGACCACATGGTCCGCTTTAGATTGGAAGCATTTTATTATTATGGAAATTAACTTTGTCTCTGTGTAATTCTACTTTGAAATCTTTTTCTTCTACCCCTTTATTAAACACACTTACTGAGGGAAACACTGACAGATCTTACCCTGCTCAACTTCAGGGATATATATGAGCTATAATGATTGACACAACCTCATAACTTGGGAGCCTGTATTCAGAACCCCCCCCCCCCACACACACACACACACACACACACACACACACACACATGCACACGCACACACACACACACACACACACAAGAGAAATAGATTGATCTGCTCAAGTTTCCTCTGAGCAAAACAGTTCTTTTCAACCCTGTTTCAAACTTTAATTTACCAAAGAACCTCTCTAGTAGTGAGCGAGTGTTTTCTCATAAACTTGCAAGACTGCAAATAGTATCAAGAGTTGACTTGCTTTCTCGTCAAGTAAAGGCTACAGCGCCTCACACCAAGCCCAACCGCTTGAGATCTCACTGATGCAAAGCTTTGTACAATTTATTTTTGCGCACACAAAGTTTCGTCAACGTCTCCCAAGAGTCATCAAGGATAAAAAGTGATTGGGATTACATCGAGTGCACTCTTTTTCGGACGTCACACAAACAGGGATCTGCTCACAGAAAGCTGGAGAGGAGGATAAGTGTTTCATGCTTCTCCAGCCTTCTAGCATCAGACGACAGCACAATACATTCTTGAAGTTAATGAAGATGCTCAAACGCAGGAGACTCTCCGCTCAAGCCCAGACCAAAACATACGGCCAGCAGCTTTGAGCAAAACATAAAAATAGCAGCAGGATTTGAGTTACAATGGTGGAGGCCATGGAAGGAGATCTCTCATCATGGCATCAAGGAGCACACACCCCCCTTCTCTCTTTTTTTCTCATCCTTTTTCTGACTTTCTTTCTTTCTTTCTTTCTTTCTTTCTTTCTTTCTTATTTCGTTCTTTATCTTCTTTTCTCCCTCCCAGTCTCCCAGTCTCCAGCCTTTAAACAAAACACTTGGGAATGCTTTTCTAAAATCACAAGAAATTAATTTCCTTTTGGGAGAAGAAGGCATTCCACATGACGGGCTTTCCTGTCATCTGTGCACCATGAGTTCGGTGGGATATTTATAGACCTGCCCTTCCTTTTCTACTTTCCAAAGGCATTTGATGACCATTCAACAATGTTCAGGTGATTCTAATTAAGTAACTGCCTCTACGGAGGATGTCTTGGATAAAAAGTGCACAAAAACAGTGAAAGAAAAACAGAAAGAAACAGAAATATGGGGACCTTCCCATTAAATATTCAGTTTGATTACTTACATTCTCAGTGGCTGATTTCTGACCTACTTGAATGTAATTAAATTTATTCTCATATTTCGCCAGTTTAATAAACAAGGTTATTTTCCCCCATGATAAGGCTTTCTCGCTACGTCTGGAGGTTAAAAAGGAAACGGCACATCTGATGCTTCACTGCAGTTCAAAGGACAACAAGAGGGTGAAGCCAAACGGAGCTTCGCCTGCCTCATTAATGTGAGAAGTCGCTCCACACATACACATAGGCCTACTTACACACACACACACACACACACACACACACACATACTGTACACACACACACACACACACACACACACACACACACACACACACACACACACACACACATATACTGTACACACACACACACACACACACACACACACATACTGTACACACACACACACACACACACACACACACACACACACACACATATACTGTACACACACACACACACACACACACACACACACATACACACACACACACACACACACACACACACAAATATACAAACACACACAAAAGAGAAGACTCCGATGCGGCTGTGGCTGTGATATGGCATACATAATAACCTGGTCCTTGCCAGAATCTTCTGTCTCCTTGTCAATGACACAGGTGGTACAGTGTGAACAATGTGAAAACAATGATGTGCATTTGTATGTGTTATGGTGATTTAGCAAAGTCTCAAATGAGTGTGTTTTTCTGAACAGTCTTGGAGATGTGTGATAAATCTCATTTAGATACACTTAGAGATAACTGGCAGTGCCACCGCTGTCTGACGTGTGTAATGAAGATGTACTTCACCTGAAACCGCCGTGTGTCACGGTGCAGAGGCAGAGAATCTCTATTTCATGGTGAGCATAGGTGCCATGACGAAGAGCACAGGGATTTCACACCTCTTGCTCCTGCCTCTCACCCTCACACTAAGGAATTCCACTCTAATATCAGACCTACTGTATGCTATACTCGTGTTTGTGGACTGATAAAGTACTACACACAATAAAATGTGAACAATGGATTACTGTTAAGATAGACATTCCATTTTGCACTCTACATTTTAGTTTTTGTTCTTCTTGCTGCATTGTCTTCAATGTATGTATATTGAAGCTAACAAAATGGTACTACTGATGTATGTATATTGAAGCTAACAAAATGGAACTGCACAAAGAACAGTTTGTTTTGAGAGCGAGGAGAGAAGCTTTCAGAGTGTTACTTGACATAGCGCATTTTTCAGGTCACAGTAATTTCAACCGAAGATAACTAATTGTTCTGAGCAAACATTTGACTGAAAACCACACAAGGAATCTATTACACAAACATATAATTCATACTCATTTCTCTGGGTTGTAAACAGTTTGGAATGGACGCAGAACGGAACAGGAATCAAAGTGAGCACTCGGCGAGAAAAAAAAAGAAAAGGTCTGGCTTTAAGGTCAGTCCCTTCTCGCCTGGCAAATTATGTGGAAAACCATGGGAAAGTGCTGATCGCACATGAAGAGAGGCCATTTAAAAGCCAACAACCTCACCGCTTTTTTAAACAGACAGCGGAACCTGGAGCTGGGTCCTGTCCGAGAAATACATACACACACACACACACACACACAGAGACAGAGAGAGAGAGAGAGAGAGAGAGAGAGAGAGAGAATACAAACTCACACAAAACAAACACACTCTTACACAAAACATATACACACAAAAAGTTGCCAGAACAAGGAACAAAAATGTGAAAGAAAAACATCTTTTGAAAGTCTAAACTAGGGAAGATTAGTCACCATTAAGATCGGACAGGCTCCAAACATGCACCAGGTAGTTTGCCAAGACATCCAGGAAAGCCTGCAAATTTCCGCATTGTCACATTGAAATGATGTTCTCACTCTATCCGTGGGCTAACGGGTGTGCAATAAAAAAACATTTGTTGATAATACTTCCACACAATATTATCAATGAAGTCAACATGGCTATGACATAAGCATTGGAATAGCATCCACACAGTAACGATTGCAACATACAAAGCATACAAAGCATGAATCTTGGCTATTCAATGTCATGTCCTTCGCATCACCATGCACTGGTAAATGCATTGGAGTGTTTATAGTTCTGTTGTGAAGGGGTTTACTGAGCTGTTATGTAAATACACTGTAAGGCTGTAAAAACAATGACTACATGTTTGTTGTGAACACCCAGTTGACGCTGAAGTCGTCTGTAATCAGCAGCATCGCAGCTTCCAGAGCTAAGAAACTCTTAACATCTCAGGATCTCTTCGGCTACACCCTTCTGTTTTGACAGTGGATTGCCCAGCAGTTTATGATGACCTAAATTCCATCAGAACGGACCTCATTTGCAACAGCAGAGTCGACAGCAACGAGCAGGAGGCCAGATAAGGTGACCAAACACAACGAGGCAGCCTGGTCAGGGTGTATGACCCAAGGTCTGGGTTGACCTTGAAGCCAGGCTGTTGTCCCAGTTAAAATTTCAGATCAATACGTAACGTGCATATAGGTTAGCTGCCCCCCTCTGGCCAAAGGACCTGACCTGAATTGTAGGTGTGTGACAATAGCACTGCAGTGCTCCTAATTCTTCCCGAGCCATGTTGTCAATAGATTTAATCAATAAGATAAGTGTAACATGGAGGTAATGGCAGAGGGTTATTTATGGAACATAATAGGCTGAGAAAAACACAGCTAAGGCTGAGTTTCTCAGTTAGATGGAAGTGTCACTTAAAATTCCTTTGCCAGTGGTTCGCTTTTCACAACACCATTTGCTCCTTCTTGTTCTATTTAGAGTGGGGAGCAAATTCCCAAGTCACATTGTTTATCACTGATAATAACATCTAACAATTAATCGCTAGCTTGGACCCCTTTTGTTTTTTTCATTGCACTTTCCCATAAATGCCAGCTCACCCCGATCTCTGTGTACTCGAACAGATCAAAACACAACACATTTAGTTCGCAACAATCCCCAACCCCTCCACACGCCACCCCCCACTTGTCTCTTTTAAAAGCTGAACATTTACAGTTGTTATCAGTCCAAAGCCAGTGAACTCGCCGCTCCCAGTCAATCTCAACAGTCAATTGTAATATCTGGGGGCATCTGCATCTCTTCGCCATTGGTCACGGAGGCAGAACTAACAAGTTAAGCCCTAACGGTGAGTTTGCACGACCCTGGCGCAGCATACATCAAACACAGACAGTTTGTCAATATTGGAGTATGGAAAATCCACATGCTTTTTTAAAGGAGAAGCTTATGGCTCCATATTAGGCAGACGGCAATGTGGTGCTTCCCCCCCTTTCCTGACTGCATCATTTCCTTAGGCAGGGATTGCCAGTTTTCATTTGTTACAATGTGACAGTGGAGAGCACACACTAACCAAATGATTGTCTGTGAGCGAGAGGCACCTTTGCATCGAAAATAAACTCCAGTTTGTGATAGACGAGGCTGCTTTGTTGTTGCAGGGTAGTTGGGTGGAGGGGAGGTGGGAGGGGGGGCGCAGGAGGGGTGCTCCTTGAGTGATTTGAATACACTAAGGGTGCATTTATTAAATTTGCATTCTAAAAGTACATCAATGGGAAAGCAGATGCACAGAAAGACGAAGGGTGGGGAGAAAGGGAGAGAGGGAGAGAGAGAGGGAGAGAGAGACTACAGCTGCCACAAACAAACAAACACAAGTGTCCAAATACTCTCTCAGAGTTCTGATGTTCAACAAGTTACACATAAATACAGACACACACACACAGACACACACACACACACACACACACACACACACACACACACACGTGCACATACACACAGGGTGAGAGAGAGAAAGACATTTTCATTATATGTATTGCATCTTTTAAAAAAAGTTTTCCTTGGCCATTCATTTCACAAGCTCGGGCTTCAAACAGGAAATGAAAAAGAAGTGCACTGTGCGACAATGAAGCGTTCCATTCCCCAAATGAAGTGTCTTCATCTTGCTTCAAAGGACATGCACACGTATCACTCACCAGCCCACGCTCCCTCTGCTATTGTCTTTTAGATAATGAACGACCTGCTGTATTGGCTTCCACCTGATGTGCCTGTCATTTGCGGGTAACAGACCTCCATCACGGCAATATCCTTTGTGATGTCACGCCAAATTGTGTTTTACAGCTGGTGTTCATCATGGTCAGGCGACATGACGGATATGGTCATAATATTAATATAGGACTGACAGATAGAAGACATGAATTACGGCAGACTTTATTTTAAAGCCGCTGTTTCATTGGCCTGCCACTAAAAAGCTATATATAAATGTCATTTGATGGTGACCGTAAACTATTATGAAGCAGATTTGATGGTAGATTTTCTCTGTTATCGGCCCATGGTTATGTATTAATGTATCTTTCCCAATGGTGGGAGCATTGTGAGCACACACTGGAATGACAACCTTGCAAGTAGAACCATCCACACACAGTGTAGGCCTACCCTTTTTCTTGGACATTAAGTATGTAGAAATAGCATAATCCTACTCCTATTCCGATACCCCTTCAGGTGGACTATCCAACCTGTCAATTCAGAACACAGTATCCCATATTTGTCATTCAAGTGTTTAAAAAGTCTTTGAAGTCGCAGGTATTCTCCGAGGGTCTTTAGGAAGGGTGCAGTGAGCGAGGGCACAGAGAGAGCGCTAATACACAGTTAAAGGCTCCATTAGCATAGTAATGTGAACTGGAGTAAATTCACCTTCACAGTAACTAATATTATGAGCTGGCCTCAGGTGAAACGCCATGGCAGACTCAGACTTAAAGCCCACAATTATTTAAATGTGAGGAGAGGAGAGAGGGGATGAGATGAGACCATGACAGGAGAGGTGCAGGTGAAAGAGCCACTGTGCCACACCACAAACACACACAAGAAGTCACAAGAGATGCATAAGGCCCTAACCTGTATCACACACACACACAAACCCCACAGACTGAGAGACACACACATACACACACACGCACACACACACACACACACACACACACACACACACACATACAGACATACACACACACATACACATAAATTCACACACACACACACACACACACACACACACACACACACACACACACACACACACACACACACACACACACACAAATACATATACGCAAAGAGACACTCATACACAAAGAAAGTCATAAGAGGCATATAAGGCCTTAACATGTCTCTCTCTCTCTCTCTCTCTCTCTCTCTCTCTCACACACACACACACACACACTACAGACAGAGAGACACAAACAAATACACACACACACACACACACACACACACACACACACACACACACACACACACACACTACAGACAGCGAGACACAAACAAATACACACATAAACACACACACACACACACACACACACACACACACACACACACTACAGACAGCGAGACACAAACAAATATACACACAAACACACACACACACACAAACACACACACACACACACACACACACACACACACACACACACACACACACAGGCCTTAACAAGAAGAGCAGGATACAAAACTGCAAAAATAAGGACGGAGCCAAAAATATGCCTCTCAGCTGAGCAGAAAGAAAACATAACAAAATGCTGCATTGGTTTGATGGGAAATACAGTCACACATTTGGGCTTTTTGAATCAGGACTCAGTTGCTGTGTTGGTTTCATTTAGGAACTGCTTGTTGTGCAGTGGATTAACTGCAGTAACTTTCAATTCAGAGCATCATAGGGGAAGCAGACCAAGAAATGCTTGCACAAATAAACACCTATGCTGACATCCTCAAGCAAGCATAATATTCTAGTATTTATGTGTATTTATTTTTGCCTTTTTCAAGATGGATATCTGTATACAAGGCCGATAGCAGTCAGTGTAAAATTGACATCCAAAGTGCCGTCAATACTTGAAAATCTCAGAGGAGTAATTTTGTCATGTTAGTGTTTTGAGGCGTCTGACGCGTGTAAAAGATGAAGGACGCCGATGTTCTTTGCCTCAGGTGAAATGATCTTTGCTGCACATTAAAAAGAAGTATCACTCACATACACAAAAATAAATCAATATTTTTGAACACGCTTGATAGCTGCATATGTTTTTTTCTTAATACACATAATGTGTGTGTGTGTGTGTGTTGCTAAACAAAATATTACCTTTAGCAAGTAAATAATGAACAGATGTGTGAGGATTTTCCCATTGATTCATTTAGCTTTTCTCTAATCTGACTCCTGGTACAGGTAAAGCAAGACATATTCTGCCTGGAGATGAATTCCATGAACTAATTGTTGTTACCACCTTGCTGTAACAGCTTAGCCATCGGGAATAATTTGCATGTGCTTGTGATATTGGAGACAATGATTCTTGATTATTTGTTGACATCACACTACCAGCAAAAAACATTTAAGTCAGTGTTCATTGCAATTTCCCCTTGGACAACATACAGTATTATATTTTACATACAAATCTGACAAATCTGACATTTCCCTGAAATAACTGCTCTGCTCTTATTCCAGTGGGTTGCAATTAAGTCCCAGCAGTATGACATGTATTATTATATATCATTATTTTAATTAAGTATGAAAACACCTTCAGTATGAGGACTGTGGTAAAAATAGAAAGGTAGATGAGAGGACAGTATTAACTACAGCTAGAATGTATTGTCACATTGGCTATGCCTTTTAATTATGGTAGATCTTCCCTTGATAGGTTCATAGACCTTTTCTTAAGGAATACCCAATAGTATGTTATTTCCATACCTTATATCCTCCCCCACCACCCTACAGCATGAGCCTCAGACCTGTTTATGTTCCCTGGAGTTAAGAAATAATTAATTACCATTAGTTTGTACTGCAAAGCCTCTATCATGAATTGCTGAGTAGTGGGTCCTTTTGAGTCACTGTCAAATATACCTGTCGTTCATTTCAACTATTGGGCATTTCAGATAAAAATATAAGTATTTATTTTCTTACTACATGTATGGCAAAGCTTAATCATGTCTAGAGTTTCCGCTTAGGACACACATGCAAATATATTTGTTTACTTACTGTAGTAGCCTATTTTGACATTTTTAACAACCATCATGAAACTTAGCTGTACTGTATGTGCACCTTTTACTAAGTCAAATTGTAATGTAATCCAAAGTTGTTTTTTATAACCACTTTGGTTATGTTATTTAGACAGTGTAGTTGAATTGATATGTAATCCATACACACTGTAAAACCAGAAGAGAGTTGACCATGGTCATCATCACATTGTGTTGCAGTCCCTTGAAAAGAGAAACAAGCAACATCGCAGCGCACAATGATTCAGTGAGTCTACATTAAAGCAACTCTGGACTTGACAAGTGGAATGCAGAAAAGGCTAAACTATTCCAGTGCCTTGTTAGTTTATTCAAAACTCCAAACTATCGCCTCAAGGTAGGGCACTGAGACATGTTGACTTTAGCTATTATGTCCAGAATTCCCATGAATGCTATATGAGTGGCTTTGCTTTTGTTTTGTTTTTTTCTTGTTTTCCTCGCCTCTAAGTGCAAACAACTTTGGTGTTTTTCCCACAAGTCCGTCAAAGTTCCAGAGGCCCCTGCGAAGGCTCCCTCTACTCGCCCGCCCAAACAGGCCCTAAGCCTGGGCGTCTTTGAAGCACTTCCAGTCACTCTCTGGAAGAATGCAACAAACACCTCAGATAAGCGGGGACTGTGTGCTATTGAGTTCATTTGAAGCGATGACTATCAGGCCAAGCCAAGCCAACCATTACAAATAAATGCCTCTGCATTTATGTAACCCGACACACATTTGGATTGCCTCTGCTTGTGAACACTAACAGAGCCCAAGAGAGTAGCTTAAAATGGAGTGACATTGTTCCTGTCATAGTTGACCACTGTGTTTGACATCTATGCCAGTAATAAAATCAACCAATTGTACTTGGCACTTTCAGCTCTGCACTCACATATACTGTTGTATTGTCCTTGTTCTTTGTAAGTTTGTGGTAGCTAGACATACCACTGCCGTGTAATTCCACAGAGAGTGTGTGGGTATTCAAGCTCCATCGTTCGGAAAATAATTTTGCAATGTGAGACGCAAAACCTCTCTTCACCACACAAGCAACAAAAAAAAGAGAAATATTTTGTTGTTGTTTTAGCAAATGTTGCCGGATGCATGTGCTCCACTCTTCGCTGGCTTGTTTATTTTTTTGTGGCAAAACTTTCACCACGCATTCGCTTCCTGACAAATGACACCCACACTCTAGTGGGCTCTTTTTTTACAAGGGAAAATGCAATTAATATGGTATTTGTCATCAAATATTGGTTGTTTTAGGTCCCATTCCAACAAAGTAATTATTGAATTTGTCAGACTCAACAAAGTATGACTGGGGAAAAATATGTGCTTGGTAAATATTTTACTTCTGGTATGTCAGTCTTTATTGACTCGACATAGGTTAATATGATGCAAAATGTTTAATATATTTTTGAAAATGTATGTTTTATATACATACTATTTTTATATACATACTATTGCCTAAAAAGTTTTAAAATTGATAAAAAAGATCTTAAATGATTAAAATGTCCATATATCCACTATGTCAATCATATGTATTTGATCCTTCTGTATATATTAAGGCGTGTCTTAGAAATGAAACACGTTGGCCTGAAGTCAAATGTATCAGCCTTGAACTGATATTATGAGCGTACATCTCCAACATCGTCTGATAAGAGGCCTATAGAAATGACTCAGTCAGAATCGAAAATAGCACACAGATAAAGTCTTTAATCATTTAGCACTTTCTTTTCTTTAACTATGTATTGTATTTCCTTTTTGCAGGCAGGAGATATTCCCTCCTCTTCCTCCACCCACCCCCCCTCTCTCTCTCCTTCCCTTTCTCCTCCGTCTGAGCTGTCGTTCTACTGCGCCTCCGAAGCAGTCCTCTCTTCGGGAAGCTTATTTGAAAGGCTGCTGCTGCTCCCTACAGTTTAAAATGTTCCCTCCTTTACACTTATTTTCTCTCAAGCTACCCAAAGCTCTTTCACACTCTCACCCTCTCTAGTTATATTTCTCTCTATCTCCTCTCCACCTCTCTCTCTCTCTCTTTCTCTCCGTCTCTCTCTCTTGTTCTATTCATCCCACCCACCCTCTCAATCTGTTACTATTACTACCACGGGTACTGCTACTACTTTCTTCCACTCTGCTTTTCTCTCTCTCTCTCTCTCTCTCTCTCTCTCTCTCTCTCTCTCTCTGTGTGTGTGTGTGTGTGTGTGAAAGAGAGAGAGAGTAAGGGAGAATATGCATGTGATGAAATCAGTAAAACTAGTTGCTTTACTGAAATGTGTAGCAGCATGAACACATCAACAGTATTTCTCTGGCTTTGTAAATTCCACATGAAGAGTGGACATTTCCTCTACTTCGCACACTTCCTGTCCAAGACACAAGAGTTAAGAAGCATTTGCAAATCTTGACTGCTCTAGACCATCAAATATAAATACCCTTGGGAGGCCACATTCATTATTGAGAACTGGAGCTGCTAAAATGTACAGGAGGAATATTTTGTGACCATGATCTTAATAACTTGCAGCTAATGGTCTCTGTAGAATAACTGATCGTTTCAGTCAGCAGATGTTCTTCCTAGCTTTTTAACAATATTTTTCAGTAAACCTTGAAAATACTCCCACAAAATACATCTTCAGACGTCTTTGATTTTTTTCTCAACATAAAAATTAATTTTAAAAAAGTCTGACTTTTTACTAAATTTACATTTAAAGTAAAGCATTTTAAGACAAAGAAATGTGATCAGTCAGCTTTGAGTGATTTAAATCATTTTAGGGGATATCTTTGTCCCTAACTGTCCCTGTGGATATTGCTCCATGACAATTCAGTGCCCAGCTAGATGATCACTTCCTGTGCATCCTATCGATCTGTTTTATTTCAACTTTATGTACATACAAAAATGTCACTGGGACATTCAAGCTTGTTTTTGTGTACATCCAAGGCATGGATCTCTGTCTTTCTCATCCTGCCTTTCTCTTAACAGGAAATGCATACTTGAATTGACCTTAACATAAATATAGTTGCCATAAGACATACAGTATACCATTTACAAAAAAATGCATTAATACACATTTTTCATGCTTGGTCTGACAAACCAATTTCGCTGAGGGAAAACTAAAGTCAAAAGTGGAAAAAAAAGAAATAAAAAATTGTCAGCACACAAAACAATATTCCACCTGTTTAATTTGGACAAAAATGTGAACACTCTAATCCTGCGTGTGTCAATGGATCTCGCTCGGCACAGATTGGTGTGTTGACAGTGAGTCTGGTGGTGCTGTGTGTGTAAGGCATGGCGCTTCACGGCGCTTTTTTGGCTGTGTCCGACTCAATCTGTGACATGCCTGCATGGACTTGCTTTGGTTCAGTCTACGTGACATATGGATTATTATTATTTTAAAAAGGACAGAGACATACGAGGTGCAGCCAAGACCTGAAACTGCACATTGTGTTTAATATCCATGGGCTGATGTGAGGTTGGGGACTTCTGTTGAGTTGTGTTCTTCGTGTATTTGTGATATTGTTTGATTTTACAATGTTCATCTTTTTTTTCTAACACTGTAATGTTTGGGGAGAAGGCAGTCACAGGAAATAAAAGTTGCAGGAAGTGTGACTTGCCACTCAGTTCTTGGACTGAAATTATTGCGGAATGTCTGGCCACTGTTCACGCTTAACAGACTTTCTCTCTCTCTTTCTCTCTCTCTGTCTCTCTCTCTCTCTCTCTCTCTCCAGTAATCAGTTATATCAAAGTAAAATCCAGAATCCCCACCCCCTCCCCCCTGAAAGAAAATGGCATCTATCAGATACGCATGGTCCTTTATAACTTCTTGGCGTGGCATGAATGAGGCCTGCTGGTATGTGCGCTTTATCTGTGCCGAGATTCCTGCTCTGCTTTTCTGCGCTAATCACCACTGCTCACTGGGACTATTGTCTCTCAGTCACCAGGAAAGCACTTTATAGGAAACCAATGTCAACGGCACAGGGTGCCAACACTAGTTCACATAAATTGAGAATAGCAGCGCTTCTTTTGATGGTGGTCCAAGAAAACACCAGCATGTTTTACAGAGGAGAAAGAGAGAGAG
>NC_055979.1:12028282-12030782 GCF_018492685.1 Alosa sapidissima | reverse complement strand
TTCTGTCTGTCAGCTTGGCCCTCCTCCCCCCAGCAGCCAAGGCCCCCCAACCCCCTCCCCCCAAAACCACCCGCACGCTACAGCGACCCAACCTCCCTCCCCTCCTCCCCTCCCCTCCCCTCCTCTCCCCCTCCTCTCCCCTCCCCTCCCTCCTCCTCCTCCTCCTCCTCCTCCCCGCCCTCTCTCCCAGGCAGGCTCCAGCCAGGTCAGATGTAGAACACGGCCCACAACATGTCACCTCCTCGCTGCTGTTCAACCGCGTGTGCCTCCCTGCGCCTCCTTGCGCCGCCACGGTAACACGATCCCAGCATTCAGACACCCCCCGGCTGCGCTCAGTAGGACCTATAATGTAACGCAAAGAGAGGACGCCCATGTGATTATGGCACACTCTGGGATAGGATTTGGGACAGATAAGAGCCACATCTGGCTCAGAGGTAGTTGCCACACTGGCGCAGTACACCGGCAACAGAGGTCACGTTTGAGTAGAAACCTATGATATTCTTCGAAGTTAGATAGATATTTATGTACTGTAGTCTTTTCGGGAATTCCTCCTGTGCCAAACAGCAAGCCAAGACAGACAGAAAACTACAAGACAACAATGACACTTCACACCAACAACCAATCTACACCAGAAAACCACAACACATAACATCAAAGATATCTGCATTAGAGAATAGTAAAGTACAGTATCATCAGTAGCATTTGTAGTAATAAAGTGCAGTACCTACCACAAACTGAGGTTCAGGTGTTCCCCACTTATTTAACAGTATAATACTGATAGGGACAAATTGATAAGTCCATGTCTCTTGTCGCAGACTAGGATTAAAGCTGTCGACAAATAAATCAAATGTAACTGTAAACTGAAATGCATAGAAATGATTGTATCACACAGACTACTCATCTAAGTACTCAATGGCAATGTATGTTTATGCTTGTTTCTTTTCTGTGTGCTACTCTCCTGGGTGCTCTGTAGTCCCAGGCTCATTGTCTTATAGGTTGTTAGGTTTTCTTTTTTAAAACTCTATTATTTGTTCATGCCCTTTGGGCTGCCAATTCATGTAATGTTGGATAAGTGAGAGAGAAAGTGGCATGAATTAACACAGAATCTCTGTCAAAAAACCAAACATGCAGTATGCATAATTCAGTATAGTACCAAAATGCCATTTCACTAGTTCGCCCATTAGATTGCTTAGACTTAGTACAGAGAATAGCACGTTTGGCTTGGTAGCTGGCCATGGTCCTGGTATGCCAATAGCGGGGATCACATGCGAGTAATGTCCACTGACACCCCCTATAGATAAGGGGTAATTTAGAGCTAAGAGCTATTAGTGAAATGGAGGAACAGGGGAGGAGGTGGGAGGCTTTGCAACTCCAGCATGACATAATAGGCAGTGAGGAGGATTTTATTCCCTACAAATGGAAGTGGCGTGAGTGATGGCTGTCATCAACCCTATGTGCTCCTCCTAAACTTTGTTTAGAAAACATAAAAAGTGGACTTAAAATGACACTGAGTAGGATATAAACTAATAGATTAGGTCTACACCACAGGCTCTGTGGCCCTCTGTGTCTAGGTCTAGTTGCCGTACAAAGCTGCTTCTTCTCTCTACAGTGCTAGTCTGGCACAGGGAAATAATAGTAAATGTACTCAGTGAATGCATGGTTTTATATGCCTTCTTCTCAACAGTAGCAACTATTGCCTTAGAAGTAATTGTTCATTTCTTGAAGAGTAGATTAAAACAAATGGAGTTGACAGGTAAAGTCTAAATGTAGTCCCATTACATTATATTACATGATGATAACCATTAAAATATGTAAGCTAATGTGGAAATGAAGACATGTATTTGAATAGTGATATTCTGGATGTAGCAAATGTTCTAGACCTTATTGTGGACATGGGCATTAATATTTTAAAAATCAAAGCTGCAAATTTATGAATAATATTTGGGGTTGGATATTTGCATTCAACTGTTAAATTAAACATTAATTAGAGAGAGTCATAAAGGAAACAATATGACTTTGAAGCCTCCAAGATGGCAAAGTTAATTATTTCCAATTAGGAACAAAATATCTTCAGAGATATTTCAAACCTTTTATTATCATGAACTGTTTTTTAATGAAAGGATGGTCTTTGGGTGGTGATTTCTGTGTGTCTATGAGCATGTTGGTGTGTGTGTGTGTGTATGAGAGAGAGAGAGAGAGAGAGAGAGATAGAGTGTGTGTGTGTGTGTGTGTGTGTGTGTGTGTGGGAATGTGTGCATATGTCTGTGTGTCTGAGCAGAAAGGAATGTCTTCGCTTTCAACCTCTCCGATGATGCTAATTTATCTTCATTATCCTTTTATCAGCAAAAACACTGAGCTGGGGCTTGCACTGCACACAGTCCTTTCATTGTCTATCTCAAGAAAAAAACAACGTAAAATAAGTAACCTACTAATACATAATAATAACTTATTATTATAAATAACCAGTCCTCTCTCACACAGCCACTCAGTAAAGGAATGA
>NC_055979.1:11965782-12023282 GCF_018492685.1 Alosa sapidissima | reverse complement strand
GTACAGTATGTTTGGAAGATTAAGTAGTGTATTTGTCATTTAGTATTAAATGGGTATTTAGTAAGGTGACTGATTCTGGCACTGCCTGAGCATGAAAAATACAGCGCCGTGTTTTTTGGGCAGTAATCACATAAGGGGTTTAAGAGATAGCCGTGACGCCCATTAATAACCGTTCCTTAATACTGTTAGACTACATATGTAGTAACACATTTTTTTTTTCAGCTTGATTTGTTTTTCTAGGGAACATTTGGAGGCGATTAACCTGCTGCACATTCTGAGCCTGCTGTGGACACACATTTTCTTTTTTTTTATAACTCCAACCCCCTCTACCCCCCACCCCCCCCCCCCCCCCCCCACACACACACACACACCTCCCCTTTTCCTCCTATCAGATGTGAAAATCTGTTTATCTCTGTCTGTTTATCACGATACTGTATCTACAACTGCACATTAACATCTGCACGCCATTTAGATGCTAACACTCGACTAATAACAGTGTCTGTTCGAGGCTCACTCCAGCCAACAGCCACAGCTGAGCAGTGTCACATAGGTTCCTGGGCCTGTTCTAACAGTTATTGATTTCAGGGGGGAGGCTTTGTACAGCTTCAAGCTGTTCCCTTTCAAGGAACAATGTCAAAAGAGGACAAGAGAGAGAGAGAGAGAGAGAGAGAGAGAGAGAGAGGAATAGAAAACAGAGAGACCTGGGTTGTGTACAACATCCAAACCCGCTACCTTTGTCATGTGCCATCCAGTCCAAATCAGCGGCGTGATAACAGGGAGAAGCGACGGAGGGAAAGTACCGGAATACTTCAGACACATGGCATGGACAGGCCCGTGTGCCAGCAGCAGGGAGGGCTCATTTTAGGAAGGTGGGGGGGGGGGGGAAACACGACAGTGGACGGGGGCTGTTGGGGGTTAGGAGGCCACTGAGCAAACAATGCGGCCTAGACGGAGAGGCTGACACTTTCTTAATATTGTTTTTTTTAATCCATTTCGAATTATTGATCTTTTACAAGTATTTTTCCAAGGTATCTTAATTACTCTCAAGGAAGGAGGACTTTGGCTGGCGCTCAACGCAAATAAGTTGATTTGCATTTCTGTGTTGTGAGTGTTTTGGCAATCAGCGGGGTAGTCCAGATTGTAACCCCTCTCTCTGCCTCCAAAACCTGCCTTGGAGGAGCGTCCACGGCGGGATTAGGGATTTAACGGGGAAGGTAAGTGTGACTACAAGCTTTGGCTGGCCATCTGCTCCCCGGCGGAGTGCGGGCCAACCTGTGCAGCCTGCAGCAAAGACCTGGGCAGCGTGCTAACGCCAGCCCGGCCAACCGGGCCAGCCGACGGCACCGGCGCCAGCCAATCAGCAGCAGCCGCCTGATCAGTTGTAAGAAACGCTCCATATGTAGCAAACTTCTTTTTTTTTCTGTCTCTTTTCTCTCGCTATCTCTTTCTTTTTCACTCTCTCTTTTTCACTGTTTATCTTTTTCTCTTTCTCTCTCTTTCTTTGAAACACATATAATATAAACCATCTTTATACACGGGCTGTCTCTGTGTAGTAGAACATTAAGGTCTGGTATCTCTCATGTACAAACCTTGGATGGGGGAGAACCTGGGCAGCCAAGACCCTGTTCCCCAGGCCTGGCAGCGCCCGCAAACAGATGACAGGGGCTTTGTGGTCCTCTTACCACCCCTGGGTGAATATTCTAATTTATTTAATGTTGGCATATTAAAAAAAGAACGAGGAGATGAAGAAAGGAGAACAGGAGCAAAAGCAGGGAGGAGGAGAGAGATAGAGAAAGGGGGGAGACATCTCTCTCTCTCGCTCCATCTCTCTCTTTGTCTGTCTGTGTCTCTCCATCCCTGCAGCTGTTGGGTGTGCTGTGCTGGCGCTCTGGCAGGGCCAGCAGAAGAAGATGATACCTGCAGGCCGCAGAGACCACATCTCGTCTCTTCCGCTCCGCTCCGCTCGACATCTGAGAGCACCGGGCACCTCTAGAGGACTGCTGCCCAAAGGTTATGAATGGACGAGTGGAGAGGAGAGAAGAGGAGAGGAGGAGAAAGAAAAACGACCAAGAGGAAAGAGAGAGAGAGGGAGGGAGAGAGAGAGAGAGAGAGAGAGAGAGAGAGAGAGAGAGGGAGGGAGAGAGAGAGAGAGAGAGAGGAAGAAACATAATGCTCATTATTGCTTTGCAGCCATGGCAGTTGCCAGGAACCTATTTCTTCTCATTACTAATTCATAGTTTATTTCAGTAATGCAATACTCAGGTGAGGATGAAGGTGATAAAATGTGTAATTTAAAAGCTTAATGGGCCAGTGGCACACAGAGGACGACACACATAAAAATATAAATCACCAATGAGCATATAAATCACATGTGAACTTCCAAATGTATGTGCTTGTTCTCCTTTCATTGTGTGTTTTTTTTTTTTATTTTGTTTTTCTTGCTTCAAGCGGATCGTTTCGGCTCTGACCTTTCTGTATGCTTTTTTGAGGCATCCCACTGATTGGCAGTGATCTTCATACAATATAGACTATAATACATATGTGGGAATGAATGGTGCAATGCAGCAGTCAGTCAAACGAGGGCTTCATAAGTGTGAAGACTGTCTCTCCGTCAAACAGAAAAATGTAGGAGGTGGACAAGGGGAATGTGTTTGCCAAGCCTCGCAACTGTGCATTTACAATGACTGTCATACAAATATGTGTTGAATCAATTAATTATTTATGGTACCGGATGCTATATTGTGCATCACTGACAATAAAACGTTGGGTTATTTGATTACTCACATAGTTTAGATGCATTTACATATATTACTCATTATTGAAATCATTTCAGTGAAATGGTTTGTCTGTCCGATTCTTTGTGCGTATCTGAAAAACACAAGATAAACTGTGTTTATCAGTGCTTCATAGCTCTGGTTTTTGTTGATCATGTCCTCACTGCTGTGCCTGTTTAGCCTGTTTCACTCATTCTCCTCCTTTATACCCATTACTATTGAACCCCCAATAAAATAATACACTTTGCAGACATCATCATTTCGTCCCTCTTGATAGTGTTTCGAGACAATATCCATAGAAGACCAAAGCAATTAATAAAATGTGTCAGGCTAGGAATTGGGGAGGGGGGTGGGGTGGGGGGGGGATCACCATATTTCTGGCAACCGTGCACCTCAGCCTAAGGCACAGCCCTGGTTTTAGCCTGTCCTACCCCCCACCCCACCCCTTCTCCCTCTTCCATCCCCTCATTTCAAACATGCATACCGTGGCCCATATGCTTCAGCAATATTTCCAATTCTAAATTAATAACTACTCCCCTGTGTCATGGTCCTCACTGTGGCTGTGTGAACTAGTTTACCTGCTGCTGTCTACAGTATGTGTGGAAGAGTACTAGGCCTCTCTCTCTCTCTCTCTCTCTCCATCTTTCTCTCTTTCTTTCTCTTTGTATCTCTCCCATCTGCTCTGTTTCTGTCTATATCTCTTCCTCTCTATTTCTGTGTCTTCAAATACTTGGGATTGAAAAGAAATTGGCGCAAGACAATAAACGTTTAACATTAAAATGTGCTTCAACTGAATGAATAATGCGTGCTAAACTGTTAGATATAATGCTTTTCTGATTGTTTTAAAATGGGAAACTGCCATATGTTTTTGTTGTTGTTCTTGTTACTGTACTAATGTAACACCATTTATATGTAAACACATTTACATATATAAATACAATCATAAATAATAAACAGCTATACATATATGAATACAGTCATGAATATGAATTTAAAAATGGGAGTTGTACAGCACAGTCCGTACAGAAGCGTATACCGGTACTCTATCCCCCCCCAGCAGATGGAGTTTCACGTCAACGCATCCTGACGTCACACAGTAGCACACTGCTCAGCAGCTGCTAACCGCCGCTCACAACAAATGACTTTCATTTTGGCCCCCGTCGTGAAATAAGCATCACCCTTACATGCAGGTCCCTGCCCTCCATTGATCTTCCTACATGGGGGAGCCTGTTTGCACCCACTCCCTGCTGCATTGTTCCTACAGGCACACTAATGAAGGATGCCACCAGAACGGGGACCGGCAGATTTAAAAATTACTGTAATATTAATTTGAGCGATCACTTGACAGCTCAAAACAAAGGCATAATGGTCTGGACTATTCTTTACTGATTTATTTGTGGCAATTCTGCTGTTTTCTGAAAGGGTGAAGGAGGTGTTGACAGTTTTTTTTTAAATGAAAAAAAATATTGATAAATAGAGGATTCGCTGTCTTGATGACATCCTTTTCTCAACAAACAAAATTCCTTTAAAAGCGATTTGGGCAGATAAGAGGGGAAGATGACAACTAGGTCACAGAATATGCATACATGCTCTCTAGATACATGCAATTTGTGAGAGAAAAAAAATGGAAAAAGAAAGAGAGAGAGAGAAAAAAAACGTAAAGGTCAGACACGTTAGTCAGACCGCGCTCGACAAATTCTAAAGAGGCTCAGTGGTCATGGCGAATGTGTTCACGGCAACATAATTAGGCCCTCCAATTCCCTCTCTGCTGCCGCCCGGGTGGATGCCAGTCAACCCCCTCCCCGACTCCCCTGCCTGATATGCCTTTAACCCCATGCCTGCTTGGCAGGTCTTAGCGTAGCCCTCCCTGGCCTAACTGTCCTCTGCACTCACATTGTTCCAGCCACACACACACACACACAGAAAACACACACACACACATTCTGGACGGGTGGGAATGCATGCGGATGGACTGCCTGGCAGCAGAGGTGGTAAGGGCGATATGTGGCAAGACACAACGCACCTTAAAAAAAAACCTTACCGCAGATGTGTCCGCTGTGGCGGCGGCGTTAGCGGTTAGCGTTGGGGTCGTCTGGCTGTCTGTCGAGCGGGTGCATATATTAGACATCAGCATTAGCATTAGGCATGGCGCAGCGGCGGCGCCCGGTGCCAACTGCTCTCCGCGCGGCCATTAAAGGTCATGTTTTGATGACTGAATGCCACACAGGCACCTTGGCTCCCCCGGAGGAGCGCTCCCCAGGTGCACGTGAAAGGTTAAAAAATTACCTTCCCAGGGTTCCCGGGACGACGAAGCCGGCCGGCGCCGCCGCCGCGGTGAAAGGAAATAATTAGAGGGTTTTTAGGGAGAGAGAGAGAGAGAGAGAGAACGACAGTGGGCGGGCGGGCAAGCGAGAGCCTCCTGTCAGATGACAGAGCTGTACCTAATGGCCGTATCTGGGGAAGAGTCAAACAGACTGTCACTCCCGGCAGGACAAACGACCCTAATAGCAGCATGGAAATGGGCGCCTGCTCTTGTCAAGGGTGTGTGTGTGTGTGTGTGTGTGTGGGGGGGGGGGGGGGTTAAAATGGCAAGACAGAAGGAGGAATGGTTTGCAGGGTAACCTTTACATAAATCTGTTAACACATGTATTAGGGGCCTCTTTTTAAATGGCCCCTCCCTGTCCTCCTCCCTAGTGAGCTCCTGATGTGCGGGCCACACACGTCTTTTTCTCTCTCTCCTGCTCGCTGCACACACACACACACACAAATGTTCCACCGAGTCAAGGTCTAGTTTTCCAGTGTCCTCTGAATAAATATGGTCAAATTTTCTGGATGTGACTTTATTTTTGTAAATGTTTAAATGTTAAATTGTAAATAATAATTGATGTCATCTCCTTAATTAAGCTACAAATGTGAATGGAAACAGATACAGAACTATTAATTATACAAGCATAACCTTGCTACTTGTCTAAACCCTGTGCAATAATTGTCTGTTTATTTTCTCCACACTCATAAACACATCTGGTTAATTCATTAACAAATGCTCATAGAAAAATAAGACATGCACTTGTTACTGTTGCTACAATTTCCAGAGACATAAATATTGTTTTGTCCTCTGCTTTTGTTATGAGTAACAACCAATGACATTTATGATAACAGTAATCTAGCAGAGGTCTCGTTTACAGTTCTGTCATTTCTGCCCACCAGAGTTAGATTGTGTCATATGTTACAGCTGCAGCTGATATAGACGATGTGACTGAGCTTAGATCAGAAATGTGCACGCACACACACACACACACACATAACACACACACAGACAAAGCTTCCTGCAGACCCACTATCACATAAAGCCTCATCTCGACATCCAAGGTGTTAAGTGTGGGGCCACAACACACGAACAATAGCTCTAAACATAGCCTGGCTCCTCACCCTGCACCAGCCAAAAACTCCAAAGATGTACTTAACTCAGCATTCTGTGGATCCTGGCATGCCCCTCCACCAGCATTTATATTCCTAGCACAACATCCCCTGTGCTAATAGCAGGGTCATTAACATAACAAACTTAAATGTTCTATATAAATAATACTGTTGCAGGATGCCGGCGTTCAGCTGACACTATTTAGGCAACGGCTCAACATCTGTTTATGAACACTTTGCCTAATGATATCATCCGATATCATTAAGTGTGGCAGTGCAGGGAGTACCAGCAGGTGCAGCTGTTTCCACTCCCCATCGCACAAGACACGCGCACACACACACACACACACTCACACACACACACACGCAAACATACAAATACACACAAACACACATACACCTCCCTCCCCTCTTTGAACCGCCAAACCTGTCATTAGGACAATTTTCCGCGACAGAAAAAAAACACAGCCCTGTGATTTCAATCTGTATATCACCTGTAATTGTAGTTTTTAGCAGGAGCTTGATTCCATACATTTAGCGGCTAAGCTGTGACTGGGCCCTGAATGCTGAAAGCACATTTGTGTTACCAGCTGCACCGCTCTATTTTAACCCCCCCCCCCCCCCCCCCCCCGGCTCCCTCTCTCCACCCACCCCGCCATTTTTCCCATCCTTTTCTCGCAATCGTTTTTGTTTGTTTTTTTCTAGTCATTTCTCCTTTTTCCCAGGCCGCTCATTGGAGGCAGTAGCGGATGGTGGGGTGGTGGCGGCGGTGTGCTGATGTCGAGGCTTTGTCTCCTCTCCTCTTCTCCTCCTTTCTCCCTCATCCAGACCTCTGTTTGGATGCTCACAATTATGGAAATTATTGATTATTCCTTCTCTGCACAATGACAAGGTCTCTTCTCTTCCTGAGTGACCAACCTTTCCCTGAGACCCCCAAACACTTACACACACACACACACACACACACACACAAACAGACACCCCCCCCCCCACCCCTCTCTCTCACACACACACACACTAATTAGTCAGGTGGGATGCTAACCCTTTTGGTGGCAGGAGTGTAATTCATCATGTAAACAACTTTGGGGATTTGTGTTATTTGTTTGTCACAGGGACATTTTAGGGAAAGTTGCTGTACACACAGAAACTGCTGTGGCTTGTGTACTATCACAATTCTCTCTCTCTCTCTTTCTCTCTCTCCATGTGTGTGTGTGTGTGTGTGTGTGTGTGAGAGTGTGAGTGTGTGTATTTGTGAGTAAAATGTTTTGTTTTATTAGCTTTAAGACCTAGTACTGTTTTACTCAGAGGCTTTTTCTTAATGTCTCAATTCTTCCTTGTACAACATTTCCCCTAGCCCAAGTAAAGAAAAAAAGAGGAAGGAAAAAATAAAATCCCAGGCATATTGACCCCTGGAATTCTGGGACTGAGATGTAGCTTTCAGCGTTGGCTGTCAGTGGGGAACATGACCTCCTCTGCCCCCCCCCTCTGCCATCCTTCCTCCCTCCCTCCAGGTATCGTCTAAATGCTGATTACACCAGACACTGGGCTAGCCTGCCTCCATGCTCCTGTAAGCAGCTAGCTATCACCCAGCACCCAGAAGGAGCAGAGAGAGAGAGAGACAGACACAGACAGACAGACAACAAGAGAGAAAGAGAGAGAGAGAGAGAGAGAGAGAGAGAGAGAAAGAGAGAGAGAGAGAGAGGAGGAGGAAGGAAGAGTAAATCTGGTTGACCTAAGGTGCTGGCTGACCCGGGCTGCCGTTCGGAGAGGCCCTGGCTTTAGGGTTCCTTGGCGAGTTTCTTCTCCCTCAACTCTCCAAGCAAAAAAAAAAGCAAAAAAAAAAAGAAGGAAAAAAGTATGTAATCCCTGGATGGGAAATATAGACAGGCCCGCCCGAGGAGTTGGCAGAGAAGCAGACAACAGGCCAATTACAAAACAGCAATGTTTCAATAACTCCAGCCCCGCAAAAAATAAAAGCAGGAAAATGTAAAGGACATGCCACACACTGCTGTAATGCGAGTGCGGGTAACGTGAATAGCTGCGCTTCAGATGTGTCAATGTGGCAATAGTTAAGATGATGACTGAAAAAGAAGAAAAAATAAATGCCATATTTCAAGGTTTTACTGCATTTCAAAGCAGTAATATGTTTTCAATGTCTGGAGGTTTTGGAGCTGGTCACCCATCAAAAGTCACTTTCCCCTTTATTTACAGCTGTTCTGAATTCTGTAAACATTTCAGCGGCGGGTCGGGGAGAAACCTTATTTTTCGCTCCACAAGTTTCCTAATAGGCAGTGCGAGACGTCGAGTCCATTCCTGGGCTTAGACACCCTCAGGCCTTCACGGGATATAATGGCCAAACAGGATACGCTGACCACAAAGCCTACCAACAGCTTCAGTGATTGTTCAACACCTCCGGGGAGCATATTGTTGAAAGTGATGGCTTAACCCGACCACCAGCAACCAAACAAACGACTACTCTCTATGTTTGAGATAGAATCACTATGCAGAGGAACCCTACTTGTCTAATTTCCTAAAAATAAACATATTTCATAATATTCAAGTTCAAGATGAATGGATATTTTTCACCAATATTGCAGGAATATAATAAATATTTTCCATTTCCAGGTTAGTGTCATTGATCTGTTACAAAAATGCAGATATTGAATTACAATCCCTTTAAAAAGAAAAATAATCTCACGTCAGTCTGCAGCCCAAGCATTTTTCTCAAAGCAAAGCATACTAGTCATTTTGCCCATGCCGAAACCTTAATTCGTTTGGAAAGCTCTCTAATTACTGTAAACCATCGGAAGAATTTCAATGGATTGTGACTGGGTGAATAAGGCTTCGCAGGAGATCAGAGAGCCTCCCTGGCCACCTGAGGAAACAACGAGTCGACACACTGCCCGCCCCCCCCCCCCCCAAAAAAAAATAGAAACGCAGACATGTCAGCCCTAACAAGTGTTTCTTTATCAAAAGGAATGCTGGCGCCTTTGTTATTCCTCTTTTGCTTATAAATTACGCTTTTAGGATTTATTAAGATGCAAAATAATTTTCAAATAGAGGGTCCGAAACCTCGGTGGACCTCTGCTCATTACTCCATTGCCTCAGGCACTCCTCAGCATCCATCTCCTTTCACTCCTCTTTCTTTTTCTTTACTTCTCTTTCTCTCTTTACTTCTCTCTTCTTCTTCTATTTTCCATCTGTGTTTTCAAGACTGTCGTGCCGTGCCTAATGTTGTAATGTCACAGCAGTTTGTTCAAAGTGGAGCAGTGATTTGGGCTCGCAGCAGGTGCTGCCCAAACTCTGTTCAATTATTGAAGTGGGGGCCATGTGGACTCAATACAATCACTGCGCCCGACAGATAAAATGGAAGGGCTTTTGACATCACACATATTTCTTCTTCCTGCTACAAAGACGGCGCTGTCTCCTTTATCGTTTCTCCTTTTGTTTTATTCATTTGTGTTTTTCATGTTTTTTTGGCAAGAATTTGGTATGCATGGAAATATGAAAGTGCCGTTTGTTCCCTTTTAGTTTTCTCTTTTTGTTAGGTTGGGCAGAGGGTGGGGTGCGTGCGTGTGTGTGTGTGTGTGTGTTGGGGGGGGGGGTGACATGGGGTGGGGGGTGTGCATGCAAAAGTGCTGTGATTATCTTTTTTGATTTCCGGAGTACTTCTGAGTGAGGTCATATATATTTCTCGTGTGATTTTCTTGTGCCCTCAAGAGGCTTCTAAGTCCAATTCTTTTCAACTCTCCCTTGCCCCTATCAAACACAGAACATGTGCCGTGCCAGCCAATCTGATTAATAAATGATATTCACTCTCCCACGACAGCAACCCAGTGGACTTTATCTCAAGACCAGGGCATACAATGTAAACCTCTTCACAGTCATTTGGAGTAGATGTTCGTTTCTATCATTTCTTCTGCGCTCAGTGTTACCACTTCATTGGTATGAATGAGCTAAACTATGCCTAAACTCATTTCTGAGTTTTTCAGCCACAAAACAGTATTTCACCAAAAAAAAAAAAAAAAGATTCACATGAGTTACGAAAAATACTGATGGAAATATCTGCTCAGGCAAAAAGAGAAGTGAGAGGATAAAATAATAATAAAAAAAGAATAATGGGGGTGGAGGGATTGGGGAAAGAAAGGGAAAAAAATCTACCTACAAATGTCAGAAAGTCAGTGTGGTGAGACTCAATGATAAGGTCAGATGCGCATGAGGGCTGTGGGCTGGGAATGAGGGGATTTGGAGGCAAACCTATGCAAGTGGCCCTGCTGAGGCGATCAGAGCGCAAGCCGCTGTGGCACATGGCCACTGGGATGTGGCGGGCTGGAAATGTTGGGCTTCTATTCTCTCTCTGCTTGTGTGTGTGTGTGTGTGTGTGGTGTGTGTGTGATCCTCTCTCTCTCTCTCTGTCCCTCCCTCCATCTCTTTGACTGTGTGAATGTGGTTAAATCCATGCGTTGAGTTTGGACTTACAGAACATGCCTTATCCTAAAAGAAGAGGTAAAACCCAGATGTAGTACAGTAAAACAGCTCTCTCTCTCTCGCGCACACACACACACACACACACACACACACACACACACCAAAAATACCAACAAAAAAAAACGTTCCCCCTAAAATCAAATCATGGCATGTGTGGCATGTCTTTTTGTTACTGTTGTTTATAACTCCTCTTGGTTTTGTCTTCGTTATTCCTCGTTTCAAAAGCAAACAGCCTGACGGGTCCACCCGTGTCTAGGAGCCAAGTCGAGGTGCAAACTCTCCTCTCATTTATCCCACAGCGTCCATCCTACCCACTTCACTTTCAGATGGAGGGGGTGGGTTGACAAGGGGGGGGGGGGGGGGGCTGAGAGACAAGCAAGGAGAGAGAGAAGGAGAGTCAAGGAGAAAAAAGAGAAAACTAAAGTAGAGATTGGAGAGAGAAAGGAAGGGAGTGAGAAAGAGAGAGGCCAAATGAAGAGAGCAAGAAAGAGAGAGAGAGAAAGAAGAGAGAGAGAAGAAAGACGAAGAGAAAGAGAGAGAGTGCCCGTGCCAACAATTTCTAATTACCCCCAGTTTTCCCACAGATCTCTCGCGTCTCTGTAACCAAATTCCTTCTGTGCTAATTAGGCATGGGACATTAGAGAGGCACTCCTGACAGGTGCAGCTGGCCTGGAAGGGTCACGTCGAGATAGAGAGAGAGAAAGACTGTGTGTCTGTGTTAAAAAGAGAGAAGGTTTGTGTGTGTGTTTGTGTGTGTGTGTGAGAGAGAGAGAGAGAGAGAGAGAGAGAGAGAGAGAAGGGAGGTCTCCACTTGCAGCATTAAAAATAAAAAAAGACTGAAGAATAACAAGAGACGAGGATGTGTTAATTTTCATCTCCCATCTGTTATTGCGTAACCGCTGCCAACGTAGCCACCACGTTAAGAGTGGAAGACCGTAAAGAGAGGAGATGGAGGGACAGAGAGAGAGAGAGAGAGAGAGAGAGAGAGATGAAAAGCTCAAGAGTGAGAACATGCCAACATAAGTTTGAGGCTGTTACAGTAAGTGAAATGCTTTGTCTGAGGAGCTTCATTGAAAAGTGTGCACAGAGGAGGGTGGTTTGTTTTCTACAAAGCACCTACATTCTGAAAACTACTCAAACAATGGACACTGGGCCATTGATATGATAATAACTATAAAAGTATTTTTAATTCTAAATGGTTATCTGGAGAGAGCAGTATGCAGTAGGACTAGATGTTTAATAAAACATCAAGCACATTACTTTTTGTAATCTTGTGGCTGGAGAAATGTCCTATATTTGCAGTGGGATGATGGGAAAATCAGAATTGTGGGCAGTTGAATAACAAGAGATTGAGCAAAAGAAAGACAAAAAACAAACAAACAGTGAACCGAATGCTGACAGATCCTCTGCCAGGCGGACCTTGATTCCTCTGTCTGCTTTGTTTTGTTCTATTTGGCGGCGGAATATTTCCACGTACGCTCCAGAGGTCAGGGAAAGGGGCCATCGACGTTCCCAGAGTCCAGTCTAAGAGGTGGGCAGGGCGGTTGCAGGTTGGCAGCGGAGGGCTGTCCGGACAGATGCCCTAGGTTGAGTCATCACACTGTGGCTTGGCGACGTGCTGTGTCAACATCGCCGTGCTGGTGATGGCCCGATGAAAGGTGACCAGGAGAGGATCTTGATGGACAGTCAGTTGACTCTCATTGTTTCATTGTGCAAAAAAAAAAAACAGCTCAGCATATACAGTAGACAGAAGACAAAAGTGAGAAAAAAACAAAGAATAGTTTGATGTTACTGCATTCTCAGTGATTTTTAAAGAGAGTCATTGTTTTTTTTTTTTTTAAGAAAAAAAAAAAAGACAAATTCCTTCCAGGGGTGGTGGCCCGATGTGTTCCTAGGGCGAAAGCGTTGCCAGAGAACACAGAGAGGGCTCTGACCAGTCCACTCCCTGCCCCCCGTACATCATCACTGGCCCAGCGCTGGAGCATCGGCGCAGGAAGACCCCGTGTATTTTGGACGAGCAAAGCTAAATAGTCGATAGCCTCAGTCTCAGACAGCCGCAAAAGGCCCACATAGCCATCCGGGCCCCGGGGTCCAGCACTCGGAGTCTAGTGTGGGAAACACACATTCTAATTGTTTGCTCAATTATTTAGCTTGGACGGCACACCTGGACTTTCCCTGGCAAACTCTGGACGATTAAAAAAAAATGTCTGACAACTAGAGCTTTAAACACCAGCGCAGGGGATGTGCCGCAGGCCGAATCCGATAAATACCTTTTAGGGCTACAGTAGTAAGTCTGGGGCAGGCATGGAGTGGAGTTAGGGTGGGTGGGAGGTGACAGTGACAAGGCTCGCTGGGAGTAATTTCTGCTTTATTTGCCTTCATGTCTGACCCTGCTCCTGACAAGGGTTCCCGACACTTTTGTCAGCCACGTTACTGTATCTTTCAAGCGATTTAATCAAATCCCATTACCACAGCTTTTCTCCCTCTTCACATGCGGCAGGCAGGCAGGCCGGCAGGCAGGCAGATAGGATGCTACCTCTGGTGAACTGACTGGTGATGCCCCTGAAACATTTGTTCTGTTTGAGATTTCACGGTTAAGTGGCTCAGATGTTGGTGCAGATTGTAAATTGTGCTGTTTCGTGGTCTCTTCAGTCTCATTAGCGAGGCTGAGGCTGAGCCGAAGCCGAAGGAGAGAGTGAGTGGGCAGAGCAGACAGACACAGAGGTCTTGCGATAACAGCTGTTTACCGCATGGTGGTTTCATCAGCTATCAATACACCACAAATCGGCTTTTTATGGCCATGTATCCACTTGGACATGATTCTTTTATATAGGGTAGATTATGTTTTTAAAATAATTTCCTACATTGTTTTTTTTTTACGTAAAAAGTTGAACCATTTACAAATTTTAGCATGCAAAAATATAGTTTTTATATTGTAAGGCTGGCTAATGTAATTTCATAACAATAACAATCTTTCACATTGTTTGGGATGGGTCCTCAGGTGACCCATATTGATTATTCAGTGCCGTATTAACACAGGGATATGACTGAGGAAAATCATATTTTAAGACCCAGAGAGGTGGAATCAGAATCACTGAGATGTCACGACATCTGAGCGAACCAGCCACAGCATTATAACTTTTTTCCATTTTTCTCTCCTCTCTTCCTCTTCATTTCTTCTCCTTCGCTCTTGTCTTCTCTTCTGCCCCAGTAGTGCAGCTGCCTAAATGAGGCGGATTAAGTTAACCCCCTGCTTAAAGGAGGAGCAGGGTGGGATTAGGGCGCTGGGCATGGACACAGTGGCCGCTGGAGCAGACAGCGGAGCCTTTTAACGGGGGAGAGAGAAGCAGAGGAGGTGTGCGAGGCATTGGGGCACGGGCCTCCTCCTCCTCGGCCTGCAGCCGAGCCACCTCCGCCTCCACCACCACTCATAGCGAGTTACCCCAACACACGCCAGTTACCCCAACACACGCACACTCACACAAATACACACACATGCGCACATACACACACACAACACATACATACACATGCCACGGTTGTTTTCGACAGCATGTAGACAGGGCATTGCACATACACAAGGACAGACACATATGCATACACAGAAACACACAGATATGGACAGACACACACACACACACACACACACACACACAAAGACATACAGTATACATAGAAACAAATACACATATATATGCAAGCATTATGTGACATAGAGATATACAATCATCCCACTCCTCACTCCCACTCATTGTCCGAAGAAAAACTTCCTTCCTCACAATCTCTCAGGAATTAAAAAGAGAGAGAGGGCGAGAGAGATAGGGAGATAGAGAGAGAAAGAGGGAGAGAGAGAGAGAGAACAGGTGGCTAGTGTCTGTTCAGAAGAATGAAGCACCTGCTGCTGTAATCCAATCCAGGTATTTGGACACATCACATTTTTCGCGCTCACAGGTTCCATTAGTCATGTGGTTCACACGGCGTTCGAGTTCGGCTATGCGCTGTAAATCACAGCCCACAGGAATCTGGGGTTAATGCCTCATGCCAAAGGCACACACACTTCCTCTGCCTGCTGCGCACTGGGTTCAGTCGTGTCCACTTAAAGCAACACCAAAGAACTTTTCCTCTGTCGCACGCACTATTTGTTTATCCAGCACCGGCTTTGCAAATAACAATGTCCACAGACAAGGTAGAATATGTTGCATGATTTTATGAAAGTACGATGTATTGCGACACCAGATGCAAGACAAATTTGTAGTTTTGCATGTCTCATTCCATCGAACTACAGATCCGCTACCCGATCCGGCAAACTTACATACTGTAGTGCAGTTATAGCCAATAGAGGGCCGCGAAGCGAATGCAGAAAGTGCCGTTCACCCTGTTATGAGTTGATGAACCACTGAAACGATTTTGGAAACATTATTTTAAGGTACAAACTCTTTGGTGTTGCTTTAATATACCTATGTGTGTAGGGCACGTAGCATGTGTAAATGAAAACGCTCATGAATTCAAAAATCGTTTGAATCGTTGCAGATAAAATTGTTGTAACATTAAATTCAATTTAACAATTAAAATTGTTGGATTTTTTGTTGGTTGTTTTTATGAAGTGCTCGAAATCAAATCAAATTTACGATATATTACATTATTCAGTCTTTTCTGTGTTTGTTTCGTATCTCTCTCGTCTCTTTCTCTCCTGACTGCGATGTCAAGAAACATAATAAATTCATCAATGGGAAAAGTCAAAGATGAACAACAAATCCTGAAATCCACTACAGATGTTAAAGTGCAGATCCATCAGCAGTGGACAGGAACCAGACTTCTGCACTGTCAGTCCTGCAGTGCAGAACAAACCATCACATGCCGTGGCAGGGGCAAGATATGATGGACGGCCAGGCCTCTAACACAACACAAACACACGAGTACAGTACGTGCGCACAAACACACACACACGCACACACACACACACACACATACTCACTCTTTCTTTTTTTCTCCAGCTGCAGTCAAGCCCGATCTCCACTTCAGTAGGAAACAGTAATTGCCCAGACAGGTGGCACATATAGAGAAACGAGAATCTGATGGAGGGACTGCTTAGATCGCATTGTCTGTAAATCACAGAGCTTTTGAAAGTGATACTGTGTACTTGCACTGTCAGATTCCTTCAGAGATGTCTTTTCAATACATGTTCATATAATGCACAATAATACTCATAATAATACAATAATAATCATAATAATAAAAAAAAATACAAATACATAAAAATAGATTTTAATTTCAGATAAAAAAATATCTAAGATCTAAAGATAATTTAGATGATGCAGATACCACTTGCATTTACAGTCTGAATTACGTAAGGGATAATGTATAGAACGCTAGTCATTACTGGGAAAATAAGTCCCGACAGGGCGAACCGGACCCCGACGCGCAGCGGAGGGGTCTTGTTCCGCCCTGAAGGGACTTATTTTCACAGTAATGACCGGCGTTCTATACATTATCCCACTTATTATACGGCTACTTGCCAAAACGAAATAATAAACTCCCCACGATATGACTTTAGCCTACATAACCTAGCCTATTTGTTATCGTTCATCGTGCCATTTGCTGAGAAACAAATAGTTCGCAGCAACACACGCTGCTGAACTTGAATCAAACATTCTTTAGAACACAGCTGATCAACCGTCTGCTTTCACGTTTGAATGAAGTTCCAGTCCTTGCGTAGTGATATGAAAGACGTATCAGAAGCACAAAACCCGTTGCCATTGACAGCGGTAATTATATGTTTGCAGCGGTAATTACATGAATTTATTTACCGCTAGAACTTTGGGAAATCCCATTCAAGTGAATGGAGCGTTCTACTAGCATTGTGAAGAGCCGTATAATAACGGTTTATAAATAAAGGGACCTACATTCTAATTGTAAAGGGGCATAGCCAACTTGGTGAATGGGTGGGTCTGTTTTTGCAAATTAAATTTGATCTGTTTTTTTGTTTTTGTTTTTTGCCTAGTTTCTATGACTTTGGTATGATAATGCAGCTAATTTCACACCGGAATATATATACATATATATATATATATATATATATATATATATATATATATTCCGGTGTGAAATTGACCTTAGCTGCACTGAAAGATGTTGCCGAGTACTTGCATGTGTCCAATAGGCACCTTCGGTCACCCCCTAGTATTCCGAATTGCACCGATTTTCGCCGAACTTGCATAAGGTTTTCAGCTAGCCATTAAAAATGTTCTAAGTAACTTCACACTGCATTGGTAGACTTCTGAGGGTCCTGACATTTAAAAGGAGATACTGAGAACTTTGGAAGTGCACAGGAAGTTTATTAAAAAAGACTGTTTATACAAGCAGTACCTTCAGAGAATCTCTCCGCTGGCCGCCATCTTGTAATGAAGTCGTGATCAGCCGAGCACGAACGAACAGGAAGGACAGGGGAACAGATTGCAAAAGTAATTACAAAATTACTAATTACAAAAGTAAATATGAAATATATAGTTACTGTCTACATGAGCATGATGAGTACACGGTATCAACAAAGCTCAAAAGGTTTTACATCAGTGATGGGAATCTCGCATAATGTTGTTGACGGAAGACGTGCTGCACACGTGAAGGAAACAGATGATCAGTTGCTGCACACGTGAGGAGGAGTGACCGGCCGGCATGTGTGCAGGCTACAGGTATACCTGACATTACGGAGGAAGACGAGGCGAAGAGCAGGAAGGATGGTTCGCGTATGTGCAATACCAGGTTGTGGCAAGAGGATGATGAGCTACAATCCAGAAACGTTTCACAGGCTACCTTTCCAGGAGCCCACTTTGAAACAGTGGCTTGTTGTTTTGCAACTCGATGTTGAGACACCTGTCAATATTCTAAAACAGAAGGATTACCGTGTATGTAGTCAACATTTTGATGCAGACGAGTTTGCTATCCCTACAAGAGGATCAAACCTCCCAAGACGGGTACATCTGAAGAAAAATGCCATCCCGAAAGCGACGGTAATTGCTCCGGAGGTATGTAGGAAATTGTTTGACTATTTGCATGTAAATCACACCGTTTTGGAATCGCGTAACGTTACATGACCAAACTTTGCTTGCTAACAAGCCACAGCTTTGTATTCCGGAGAGCAGTTTATACTGACGTTACTTTTCCTAGCCCACCATCAGAAATAGAAAGAAATGTAGTTTGGGAGGGAGGAAGGGGTGGGCGTTGTTTCAGTGTGTATTTTGATAAATGGAATAGATGCGTGGGGGACCGAACACTTTCCAGGTAACCTAACCTGGCCGAACGTGACTCGGGGTCCGCCGAGGTGAGTGGGGGATGGTTGCACCCATTGCATTGGGAATGGTGTCCAAGCCAGTCACTAGTATCCGGACATTTTGAATAGCGTAATAGTCATTTATATTTTGCAGATCCGATGATTTCAAATTCCTCGTATAACTCTGTGTCTTCTTCGTATTCTGCCATCTTCTCAAGATTTGCAAACTTCCAGTCCACAAGTAATGTAAATAATCATGATCAGCTGTTTCCTTCACGTGTGCAGCACATCTTCTGTCAACAACATTACGCGAGATTCCCATCACTGATGTAAAACCTTTTGAGCTTCGTTGATACCGTGTACTCATCATGCTCATGTAGACAGTAACTATATATTTCCTATTTTTGTAATTAGTAATTTTGTAATTTTGTAATTACTTTTGCAATCTGTTCCCCTGTCCTTCCTGTTTGTTCGTGCTCGGCAGTCGACTGATCGAGACTTCATTACAAGATGGCAGCCAGCGGAGAGATTCTCTGAAGGTACTGCTTGTATAAACAGTCTTTTTTAATAAACTTCCTGTGCACTTCCAAAGTTCTCAGTATCTCCTTTTAAATGTCAGGACCCTCAGAAGTCTACCAATGCAGTGTGGAGTTACTTGGAAAATTTTTAATGGTGTAAAAATAGCGATTTAGTTGCATAGGCTACGCTACGCCCCCACAGCTAGCTGAAAACCTTATGCAAGTTCGGCGAAAATCGGCGCAATTCGGAATACTAGGAAGTGACCGAAGGTGCCTATTGGACACATGTAAGTACTCGGCAACATCTTTCAGTGCAGCTAAGGTCAATTTCACACCGGAATTCTCCTTTAAGTTAACTGTTTTATATGCTTGCAATAGGTTTAGGTTTTTGCTGATGGCAATGACAATGCCAGCATTATTCACTCGGTTTAAATTAGAAAAATGTCGACATAGGTTGTGACTGACAATTTGTTGGGGGGGGGGTATTGCATGGTGCCACGGTTTCCACCAATTATATGTATCGCTGCATCATCAACAACGTTGTTGGAACTACGGTGTTCGAACGTCGGTGGTAGCTAATTGCGACACAGGTACGATGCTTTCTGGAAACAGGTGTAACAATGTCGTTGTTTGGTCGCAAGTTGCGTCATACCACGGTGGTTGAGCAACGTTGTTGCTAACTTGTCTAGAAACGACCCCCGGTCTCCTGCTTACTCCTGTTTTGGGCATACATGTCGTTCCCTCCTCACGAAGAATCTAGACAAGAGCAGATGGAAAAGAAATAAAACATTAGATACAAATTCAGTATGATGAATTACATCACCTTTGGGACATGCTACAACCATAGGTGATGACAGATCGAAGCAAAGATGTGTCGTTACAAATGTCCCACCCTCCTCTAAGCTAGCCACTATGCTAGCTGCTGGCTAGCTTAACATGCTACACTTTAAACTAGTCAGTCCTATCCAGTCAAAAACACTTAATTTTATAAAGACTAAATAAAATAAACACACAAATACATATACTGGTATTCTGATGCTACCAACCCCTGAAATGGGCTAACCTAAAGCTATTTCACCATACTACTAACTATGATGAACACCCAGCAGCTTAACTTCAAATAACAAAACATCGGGAAACGACAATATAGAGCTATTTTTCAGGACAGGACAGACTACCAAAAACAGGGACGTCTATTAACGTTAGTCAACCTAGAGCCTAGCAGATACATTAGCTTCTAAGTTATGTGTATGTGAATGTGAATAACGTTAGCCTATCTGTTGGCAGAAAGTTGACGGTGTCATATTATATCGATCGCTGCTATTTACCAAACATTGATGAAAAGAAGACCTATGGACAGGGCTTCATTTGGTTGTTTTGTTAAGGTACATTTACCTTTTTGTCCAGTTCTCTCTCGAGTCCAGTGGCGAAACAGCATCCGTTGTAGAGGAAGCGCACTGACTTGTGTCATAGACAGTGAGTGACTTGTGTTGGGTCGCAGGTGACGTAGACTACCACAATTTTAAAAAACCTGGTTACTTATCACATAAATCCCCATATTTACAGTAAGTTACTGAAATAATAATTTAAAATATTTTACTGTGTGTTATGAAGTAAAGTACTGTAGAAATTTCTGAAATGTCTAACAGTGTACTAGGCCTACACGTCAGGGGAATCGGTATATTATTCTACTTACTTATATGCAGTAGGCCTATTCAAAATTTGCCTATTAAAACATAGTCTATACCCAAAGCGCAACAAATACAGAGAAGTAAACTGTGTGTGTGTGTGTGTGTGTGTGTTATGACAACAAAAGAGTTGGGGCAGAAATGGGACCTTCAGATTCAGGTGTGGGGTGGGTCGAACAACCTATGTGCCAAACTGTTATGTTGGCTTGGTCATAGGAATGTTTTTGAACACATTACTGCAACATGTCAGAAAGCCATGTTCAAGTCAAAAGTACAGTTTTGACAAGAGCAAGTGTCCTTTATTTGCCATACAGTCTGTTATGAAAGATACACAGAAGAATAAAAAGTTATCAGCAAGTATGTGCCAAACGCAATGTGTGATTTTCCTTGGAGAGCCAAACAAATGATCTTTCAACTAATTCCTCTGCAGCAAAAGTACTTTCTCTTTTAATTTACTTTTTTTATTTATTTCACATCTTTGTTTTTAAGAAACTGCCAGTGATTTTCAAAGGAAGCAGTTTCATGTTGGGGAGTCCCCTGCTGTTTGTTAGCTGGGATGTCCGTGATGAGGGGCGAGTGAGACCCACAAGAGACAGAGGCTTGTGTCTCTGAAGCATCTCTGAAGCACTGCACTGAGCTGCTTCTTCTCTTCTTATGGGTCGGTCGGTAGAGCGAGAGAGAGAGAAAGAGAGAGAGATCGTAATATCCCTCTTCCCCAAACCAGCGCCGATGGCCCGTAGGCCCGGCACGTGCTGCAGAGCAGAGCGGCGTTCTGTTCTGTTCCATACGGAACCACCCTGGGGACCGCAGCATCCAATTGTGTTTGTCAAGGCTTCCATTCATCACGGCGCCCACACAGGGCCGCCGTGCGGGGCCCGGTCGGACTCTCGGCTCTTCCCCCTGCATGCTCCGAGTACTTCTCTCTTCAACTAAGGCTGTCACTGAGAAGGGTAGAAAAAAGGAAAATAAAAACACACACACTCAGATTTTCTCTCTATCTCTCTCTCTCTCTCACACACACACACACAGCATGAGAACTCTTTTGCAAACACTTTCTCCTCCACTCTCAGCAATTCTCCTGGGTTAGTTTTTTTTTTCTCCCCCTCTCTCTTCTTTTTCTCCTGCTCCCCACCCCCACCTCTCTGTCTTTATCTGCTGGTAAATGTTGACAGACCACTGAACCTTGTTGTCAGCCATGACAGGCTTATGGCTATTTTGTAAAACGTGTGGAAAAACAGAGAGGGGCCCCTGGTGTGGCAGTTAGCCACGGAGGAGGCAACAGGCCTTTGAAACTCTCAAGTCTCCCCACTAACCATCAATGAGAGCTCCACACTGCTTTTAATAAGGAATCATTTTATTTATTTATTTATTTATTTGTACTGTTTGGGGAAAGCTATGTGTTAGATTGCCTCTTTTTATTTTCCACTACCACTTTTTTCTCTCTTTTTTCTTTCTCCCTCTCCCCCCTTCCTCTCTCTTCCAAACGGAGGGTTTGCCCTTTCATACGGTGAGTATATGAAGTTAATGAGAGGTCTGTGTCTGACAAAAGCTGATGGCTATGACAAGGATCCCCCTGGATGGGTGCGTCTAAGATGTGCAGCGCCGACTTGAGCCCTCATTAGCTCTGTGCAGATCAGTCTTACGCTGCTGCGCTCAGGGACTCGGTCAGTGTGCGTGTGTGTGTGTGTGTGTGTGTTCTGGTCTGAGTGCACAGTGAAGAGCGTGAAGTACGAGAGAGAGAGAGCGTGTGTATGTGCGTGTGTGTACAACACACCCAATGAGAGAAAGTAAGTGAAGTCAAGGAGGAAGAGCGAGAGAGAGAGAGAGAAAAGAGCAAATTAATCTTTAGAGGGGGAGTTTGTGTGTGTGTTTGTGTGTTAGTATTCCACTTGTTTCGTTGTTTTTCTGGTGCCCCTCCTGTTTCTCCTAACTTCCAGGAGGGGGGGATGGGTGGAGGGGGTGAGAAGTGCTCTCACGTTCGCAAGGCCGCCTCATGTTAGGGCACATCAGCATGTGGGTGACGTGACACCCGAGTCAAGAGACAGCGCACACAAAAGGTGAGCTCTGACAATGAAGCGCGACACTCATAGGGTCCCAACCCCGGCCGCCAACAACGGCAGTTTGATGATGACAACGCCATCCGCCAACGGATGCTGTCACTGTGGAAACAATGGACAAGGCCGCACTGAGCAGGAAGTGGAAAGATAAGGGTGATGGTAAAGTAGGGGGGAGATGGTGGGGAAAATAAATAAATAGCACTATGTGTGTGTCTGCTGATTCCTACAGTGTACCCTGTTTAGTTTACACGAGGGACACAGAGGAATGTGTCCCCTGCTCAGCGCTGACTTAGACTTTATCATGGAGGAAACATGGAATTTCCAAAGAGCAACGCTAAACAGTTTGCACTGTAGACACACACATTTGACATTGGTGTGGGTGGGGGGGGATACGTTGTTTAAAAACAATAAAACTTTCTCTGCAGTGCAGTCTCTATTCCTCTATTCCAGTAACTGCCCAGAGAGCCCTAAATTTAACAAATATTAGCTCAGCCCAAAGACAACACCATTGGCAGGCTTGATAAAATAATCTGCATGCACCGACGTGGATGACAGATGGGCTAAGCGTAATACGTTCAGTGAAATATTCATTGCAGGGAGGGAGGCCACCTGTCAGTTTCAGTCATCAAAGCCTCTGTCATCGTCCCCATAACGACAAGCCCATTCTTCATAAACGCTTTTACCCTAGTCAAACTGCACAGTGACATTTGGCAGGAAAGCTAAGTGTGTGTGTGTGTGTGAGAGAGAGAGGGTGGGGTCTGTAAGAGCAAACCTATTAACACTTCCAACTTTAAAAAAAAAAAGATGTTTTTAGTGTTTTCACCCTTTACTGTACTGGCACTGAGTATTAGCTGTTGGGTCTCTGCAGTGTGCTGTAGGTATGAGAAAACGAGAGGAGGAGGAGGATGAAGAGGAGGAGGAAGAGAGAAGGAAGGAAGAGAGAGGAGGTGATGACAGATTAAGAGACTGATTACATCCTCCGTCTCTGTCTCTGCCCGACCGCCGTCTCGCTGTTCCCAGGCTTCACAAGAGAGCCATTCATCCAGGCCAGGGGCCGAGGCTCTTATCACCAGAGCAGGCCACGGCTGGGCTTCCCAGGCATCCAGCATGGAAAAAGACACAGGATTGCAGTTTTTTTCTCTACTTCTCCTACCCTCCCTCTGTCGCCTTTCTCTCTCCCTCTCCATCTCTCTCTCTCTTCCTTGCTATAACATCCACGACAGATAACATACACATAACTCCGGTGAACATGACTGTTCTGCTGATCTCATCCCTCCCCTTACACACACACACACACACACACTCACAAAGTCTTACGTAAACCTCTCTCTCTTTCATACACACACAAACACACACACACACACACACACACACATACACACACACACACACACACACATACTTCCATCCATGCAGTTGTACACACACACACACAGGCACTTCCATCTATGCAGGTGTACACACACACACACACACACACACACAGACACTTCCATCTACTCAGTTGTTTTTCCCTATCTATGGGAATTCTCTTCGCTTTAATTGTTTGACAGAGTTTTCCTGCCTGTGAGGCTCTGAGAAGGTGTCTGATTCTGCAGCTTCAATAACATCCCTCCTCTCTGCTACCCCAAGGGACAGACCCCAGCACACAACCAGGGCAAGAAAATAAACTACAGACAGAAGATCATCTTTTTTTTTTTTTTTTTTTTATTAAATAGGAAGGGTGTTCAGTGTGAACACCCACTTCGCTAATTCACTATAAGTGCCCATTTAAACACGCATAAACAATGCAGGTTTTGACCACCTTTGATGGAGGTTTCAGCAGATGCAGCGTGTTAGTCATGACAAACAAGTCCCAAGATGCCATTCATGAAGCCAACACCAGGGGGCAGTGGTCAGGCCATGGAGGATGGATCCCACAGGATGACTTCCTCAGTGTTGAGGTATGGGCTTGGTTGTTTAATGTCTTGTGTATTTTCTTCCAAACAGACATTTTAATCACACTTGAAACTAGATTGGTTTGGTAAACTAAAATGTTTACTCAGACTAAACTGAGAACCACTGAATTGCTTTCTGTATTATTAAGAAAGCTCTCCAACCAATTATTTTTCTTTATCCACAAAATTGTTTTACATTCCTAAGGTAAAGCCATGAAGGACAAAATGGAATACTGTGTTTGTTGTGGAACTAAGGACTACTAACTAAACTAAACAAACAAAACTGTACACTGTTAATACTGTGGAACTGTTATACACAAACAAATTATGTTCAACTGCCTCAAATACCCCTGCTTCCGAATCTGCTGAAAGACACATGATGAAAGAACATGATGATATCTCTAGGTGTACTAAAGTTCAGTCTAAAATCTATATCTCCATTATAGTTCATTTAGATGAAATGAAACATATCACTGATAAGTGCTAGGGGTGTAAAAGTATATGTATTTGTACCAAAGCATTTAGGTACAGGACATTGTGTTCAATACAGATGTGTACGGAATGTACCAAATGCAGTCTTTATCAGTTATCAACAGTAGGGTTTTTTTGCATGTGGACCATGTTTCAAATTTGAGTTCCCACACAAGCATATTAAGTGGTGGACCATATGTCAGTTTAGTCAATTAACGTAAAAAACAAACAAGCAAAAAAACATTTGACACCTTTTTAACCTGTTGAGGAGTGAATTCTTTAAGACAATGCCATTCCCCAGAGAGTGAATTATTTTCCTGGCTCCTTCTAGAATTCTACGCGAACGTTCTATAGTTTCAGTGTTCTTAAAATTGTTTAATGGCAGAAAAGTCCCTGAGGGTAATTGTTGCGTCATGTTATAGAACCTTTTTTGAAAACGTTCTAATCACATATTTGTGATCGTACTCCCAGTGGCCCAGCTGCATCTGATCACATATTTGTGACCGTACTCCTCAACAGGTTAAAATACTATTCCCGTTTTGCATCAGGTACACACCGAACCGTGATTTTGTGTACCGTTATACCCCTAAAAAGTACATTCACAAAGTCATAGGGAAAAACTTTTAGCAAGAAGTAAGCGTGCATGTGAAAACATTATTTTGCACATTCATTATACATTATTGGACTTAGTAACCATAAATCATTATTTACAAAACCCTTAGTAGAATAAATATACTAAAAACAAAATTAAAAGATGTAAAATATTCTTTAATAAAATATTATAGCTATCATGACATGTGGAATGATGGATAATTAAGGGTATTTTGGCCAAAACAGAGTAGAAAGCTGTAATGTATTCTCATCAATATCTGATGAGGTGGAGTTGTTTGGTATGAGAGATACATTAGCTTTACTAATCTGCGATACATGTCTATGAGACAGCTGTGGTCTTGAAGTCAAAAGCCTACGCACTACACATTTTAATAGTTGCAATTAAAAAGTAGAGAAATGAAAATCAAATCTTTCAACTGAGGAAAGTGTGCGTGTGTCTGTGTGTCTCTTTCGTGTGTGTTTGTGAGGGAGGGAGCGGGCGAACAGACTGGTCTAATTCATGATGAACCTGTTAAAACATTGATCAAACCCCAAATTCAGAAAGATTTCCTTAAATCAGCTTAGTTCCATCACATCGCTGTCTGCCCTCCCTGTTGTCTCCACCCCGTGATGACCAGCGCTTAAAGAGACCCGTCTCTCACGCCATAAATTACTTCTGTCCAGAGGTGCCATGGCTACAGTATTAGTGGCAACTATTTTTCCAACGCAAATGTTTAATCCGGCCGCTGACTGACAATGTTGTCAGACCTCCGGACGGGTTTACGTAGTTATTACAAGCATTTCTCTGTCTATGGCACTTTGGATTATTCAAGATTATGTTGTAATCCCCCCTCAAATCCCCATTGCGTTAAGATTTCAGTCAAAATACGAAACAGTAAAGGACCACTCAGTAGCGATGACGTCTTAAGCATGTTAGGAGATTGGGGTGGTGAGTGGGTGGGTGTTGGGGGGTGCTCTCTTCATTTCCGTACACTTGATATTATTTATATGCAATGGAGACAGTGCTCTATTTGTTAGAACCCCAATCTGATTTTCCATCCTCATCAAATAAAAAGCATTCTGTGAAAGTGCTACAAATGACATAAAATCCTAAGACCTTTAACGTAACGACAAAGAAAGAGTCTAAGCTCAAGATTCAGTTTCAAGCATTATTTGGAAATGCTTCTATCTGATGAAAAGCAATTCAAAACCACTGCCACTGGTTTGGAGATGTTACCAGTAAGCCCTTGAAGGTCCAAAGCCACATCTGTCTCAACACTGAGGTTATTTTCCTCTCGTTCAAACCACTTTATTTTTTTTTTTAACTCCATAATGAACAAGTTGCTGATATCATTGGTTATCTGTCTCTCGTTCTGAAAGGTCGGAAGATGAATTAATTTGCCACAAAGTACATAACATTCTCAAACTTTTTACCATGCTTAGCTTACTCCTACGATTCTTAATTTCTTTTCTTTCTCATATTACATTCGTGATAACCTCTGTGCCTCGTTCCTTTTCTAGTTCATGTCAGAGATGAGTGTACAGTATATAGACTCTGAGTCAACCGAGCCCAGTGCTTTAGGCCTGGTAAAACGGGGACGTACAGTAGCTGATGGATGAGTCAGGAGAGTCTAGCCAAAGTATGAAGTGCAATAGTTTGACCACGAGGCGATGAGAGGTGGCCATGATAAGCATCACATCAAGGAAGGAGAGCAAGGAGGAAGATTAGTTTGGAAAGGAGACGAAGAGCATCAAAGACTAATCTGATAATGAATGCAGATCTGATCTCACTGCACTGGAGTTATAGATAGATACACACACAAACACACACACACACACAGAGACACACACATACACACTCTCTCTCACACACACATACACATTTTGCTACAAGAAACATTTTTTCTTCAGAAAATAAGGATGAGCAACTTACAGCGGTACGCTGAGGCTACAGCGCTTGGAGCAAAAATGGGGGAAACGAAGGCTGGTACAGAGCCGAGCAGATCGGAGCACGTACGCCAAAAGACGACTCGAGGCCGCCTAACATCCCCCCACCACCGCGCCGTGGCTACCGCGATGAGCCAAGCAGAAGGGGCGCCAGGCGGCCGAGGAGGAGATCCTGCCTCAGTGCTGCGGGCCAGAGGTGTCTCCTACACTCAGACTGATAAGAGTGAAAAGAGCTGAGGCAGCTAAGCTCCACAAGCCACGCAACGACAACTCAGCAGGAGCAAGCGAAACTAGCGCTGCACTACGCTACACCCCAAAACTTAATTTCTTTACGCTTGTTTGTTTTTTTCTGTTATTTTGTTTGTTTGCTTGTTTGTTTTTCTGTTTCTTTGTTTTTTTTTTTGTTGCATTGGTATTTTACTAAGTAGCAACTATTCATTCATTCAAAGATGCATACATATTTACAACACTTGTACCAGAGGTGTAATGGTAAAATAAGAGGTGGGTAAACTATAAAATCTGTGATCACGGTAATTGGACTATCTACTAATATCAATATCAGAGGATACCATGGCACTAATCTTGTTCCTGGTTTGACATATCATATCATATATAAAAGTATATATATGCAAAGAAAGGCTTCTCCCCAACATATGTCTATGATATGCCTGAACATATGACAAGATGTCCTTTTGACCAAGTTCTATTCCAAACATACTTTATGCCACTTAAGGAATTAAAAAGTAATTGATATTAGTGATCTGAAGCATCCTGAGCCTTTATCAGATATATAAATCTGTGGTTCAGTCCTTCAGAACAGTGTGTGGCTGAGGACGCCCGTGTCAGGGTGGGGGGGTCTGGGTTACTCTTTGCTTCTGGGCCGTGTGACCTGCAGTGACCCTGGCTGGCTTCCTGGTCCCCCTGCACCCTAGAGCGGCCTGGCCTGCCTCTCTGTCTCCCTTGGCGTGACGGCACGCCCTCTAGGACACTCCGAGCGGTCAGAGGGCAGCAGCAGCCTAGAGAGTCTTTCACAAACAGGCACACTCAAAAAAAAACAGCAGCCCCCCCCACCACCCCACTTCACTGCCACCGTCATGCCATGGCCACACTCATGTTTGTTAATGTTTTTCGTTTCTCTTTCCATTTCATTTTGTTTTCATCTCTTCTGTCGTACTGCCATTGGTACACTGGGACTTCTCATCCTTTCATTTGCTGCTGGCCCTATACCTCTTTATTTATTTGTTTATTTATTTATTTTGTAGGGGGCACTGTCACAGCTAATGATTCATGTCTCTGTACCCTGCAACTGAGAGGGTTTGATCAGTGGCAGCGCTGGGTGGGTAACTAGCTTTGGTGAAACCAATGCGAAGAGTCAGACGGGGGAAAAGGGCTTGTGTTTGGGATGAGGTTGGACACTTTTGTGAAGTTCAAGGCAGACAGGCACCCCCAGAGAAAGCTTTCATGCTGTCGTCACCCACACAAACCAGGGCATGTCCACGAGCGACATCTGTTGGGGCCGAATGGAGAATACTTTTAATTTATTATTATTATTACACAAGGCCCGGCACATGCATGCCATAAGACAGAAATATTTGTCAATAGACATATACAAAACACTTTTTAGGCCCGCACGAGTGCATCCAATGTTTGAGCTAAAGGTTGACTCTATTAAAAACAATGGGCTCAGAAATCCCTCTCGAACCAAATTCCCCGCTTTTGCCACGAGTTGAAGAGTGCTTGTTTACACTGGCTGGGCCAGGGGCGAGGAGATCTACCTCGCTTCAGACCTGGGTGGAAGGGCAAATAAACAGGAAGACCACAGGCCACTGGACAAGGGCCACTCTGACAATCCTCAAAGTGCTGGATTTATTGAAGCCTGCGTGGTCTGGGTGGGCTCCAAGAGAGGAGGAATAAACTGTAAAATCCATAAAAAAGGCTCTCTGGCTATGTGATACTGTGCTTACACATGGTGGTAAAGGCTGTTTAAAATTGGCAGTTTTTTTTTTCTTGGAGGGGGGGGGGGGGGGTGGTTGCCTTGTGCTGTTAAATTCACTGATGGCTTTTGTTGCATTGACTTTCTGCTTTTTGTGAATGTGACAGTCACAAGTTTTGAAGTTCTATTAAACATTAACTTTTTAAAAAGCTGTTTCTGTATATATTCTGGTCTGAATACATATAAGACAAAGAGAAATGCTGAGAAGGTTAACGTCAGAGTTAACATCTCAGAATGGCTAGCTCACAGCTCTATGATAAATGAAAATCAAGTCATATTTATTTAGGTAGCATGTTTAAAAACAACCAGTGATTAACCAAAGTGCTTCACATCCAGGAAATGAGGAAGAAGTGCCTGTATTCGTTGCAACAGAATGAGGAAATGGTCTCTATCCAAATACCAGCTGGATACTGAGAGAAACCAGCTTGAGCTAAAGAGCTAAAAGGCTATCTTCTGAATCCCACTTTCACTATTGTTCAATTAATTTTGAATTTGAACTGTAAAATTACAATTGACTTCAAGTCTCTTAATTTTGTCAGGCAAGTCTTTTTAATCTCTCACTGAATTAATATGAAGCGAACACAAAGTCAACAGCACAAACGATTAATTAGATATCACAATTACATACGAAAAAAGAAAGGGTTACACACTTCATGGACACAGTTGTGATTTTTTCCACCTAAAACCATCAGTCTTTAAACTTCAAAGAGTCACACGAAACAACACATGAAGAGCAGACCATGGGCACAAAATCGAGTTTATTATTAAATTAACAATACCGTAAAATCAGTCTGAGAAGTGGAAATGGGGAGGGGGGGGGGGGGGTGAATGAAGAAAGCTATTGAGCCATTTCCCCCATTTCTGAGCTCTTCTTCTTTACCGCCAAATGGGCAGTATAATGGCCACAGCTTGTGCTTCAAAGGTATATCTATTGTGTGCCCAGGCGTTTGTGGATGACCAAAGTTAATGGTGCACATGGTTGTCATAAAGCCTTCCACAGCCCCCTGTCTGGCCTTGGGAGCGGATCGGAGTGGGGTGGAGACTACAGAGCTGCACACACATTCCGCAGGCATGTGCCTCTTGCTCGCACACCACACAGCTGACAGATGGAGCCGGGCTAGATAAAGTGATAATAATCGAAAATTGCCCCCTTTTCAAAGCGCGGCTGCGTTCCATGGCGGTGTTACTTGAGAAACCTGGGGCAGTGCACTCATCTGGTCGGCATTTCATGGAAGCTTCCCGAAGTATTCCACGGCCACCAATCAATATCAACACCAGCACGCATTAATCCCACCGAGAAACCTAGACGGAATTCCACAAGGGCTACATCAAAATAAGCCATAAATACAGACTTGATACAATACTTAATAAATCCACAAAGTGTTGCACGCCGTCGAAAGACCATGTCTCAGCATGGTGTGATTTATACACATACTTGGACACACAGGCTTTGCTATGAGACAAGGAGAAATATTTTCAGAGTTAAAATAAACAGTGTTTGGTGGGGAAACGGTTGTAAAATACACTTCTTTTGCAATATAAACAGGTTTTTCATATAAACTGTGTATACATGCACAACAGTTCAGCTGGGTCGACTCAACCCTCAGAAGACTAATATCGCAAACACCATTTCTGTAAAAGTAATTTATTCAGTTTCGTAAGTAAATACTATCCGTGATTTCATAAAGGTAACAATTGAGGTTGTATATGATTGAGCGGCTTAATTTACACAAACCCCTCTTGCTCAAAATATTTACATCTGCATCTGGGTATAAATGTAACACATCGCCTTGAGTTATTGTGAACTTTTGGCACTGTTTGGGCCTGTGGAGACGAAAGCTATGACAGGTGGCAGTAGGGCTCGGTGGAGTTTGTGGCCACATAAACAGAATGGGAGGTACATAACTCTTCATGTCGTACCCATGGCAATGGCATCCCATAATGACTTCTCTTTGTCAGGCCAGCAAAACATGAAGTTCCAGAAATGTCTCTGTATTTGTCTCACCTCCTCATGTTCATTCTCTTTATCCACTTTTCTTTTTCCTCCTTTCTTTATTTGACTCTAGTTGTCTCTCTCTGTTTTTGATCCACAATTTATTTTCTCGCCCTCTCCCTCTTTTTCATCAACACGACCCTTCACACACATTGCGTACCTGTAAACACACTCGTACACACAAGCAGCAATCACCGTAGTCGATATTTATGAAGCTTTATTTAGTGGGATGTAAACAGACTCCGGATTTTCCATTTGTTAACCGACAAAGCCTCTTAATTAATTACTTTTTTTTTTCAAACCTATAATTTGGAATCATTTAAAAATGATTCACAGCATTTCGTCAGTTTTCGTCGGAAACGAACACGCCTCATTAACTGTTCGTTAATCAGTAGTCAGAAGTTAACAAAGGAATCTGGAATTAGTAGAGGCAAAAACGGGGTGATTGCACTCATTATTTTCGTTGACAAATATTGCCAGAGTTTCTTTATTTCGGTTTTTTGTCTGTTTTTCTGAATTTGGCTTCTATTTTTATCGTCTCCAGTGCTATCTTGGCTCTCCTGAAGGAATAATTACCCACTACAGGAGATGGGGGGTTGGGTTGGGTTGACATAGACATTTCAATGTGTAGGCCAAAATGAGCAACAAACACAAATGTGTGTGTGTGTGTGTGTTGTGTGTGTGTGTGTGTGTGTGTGTGCACGCACCATACTGAATCTTTTTTTAAACAAAATACACAGTACATTCCCTCTGTGTCTTCTACACTCATTGTATTACATATATAAACAAACACACACACACACAGACATACAGTAAGTGCACATAAGGGGCAGTTTCAGCGTAGCTTTGCAGTGCATGTGGAAGTAGGACCCTTCAAATGAGTGCAGATGTCGTCGGAGTTGCGCTTGTCGTGCGTTTCATGGTGCCTGTTCCCCCATAATGAACAGGCAAGAGTGACTTAGAGGGAGAGAGAGAGAAGACGCAGTGCCTCTCAGACCCTGTGTTAACTAGAGATCAATAGGCGAAGGCTTTGAACGTGGCTCAGCGCTTCATTAAAAGCGTGGTGAGCCTGATGCCGGATGGCCCTTCTCTCCATAGACAGCGACACATCAGAGCCCCCCACGGATTAAAATCACACACTTAAAACTAACCACCACCACCCCATCCCTCCAACACACACACTCACACACACACACACACAGTGCTGGTAAACATTTCCTATTGCCCCCATTTTTGAAGGGATCATCTCCAAAAACCTTGGAATCAAAGCCAGTTAATTTGCCAGTTCGAAGCCTGACAGCCCTGGTAAGATGAGGACCGCACAAGAGGTCCCCCCTATTCCCGTGTCAACTTAAATACTATATGTCGGCAGCAGATTTATGGATATTCATGTGGGCATAGGTACTTAAGGAGATATTGTTTATAGGACCATTTGTGGCTCAAGCAAGTGCAGCTCGTTGGCTGACACCGGAATAATTAATTGGCTATATCAGTCATTCAACAGTTTAAAAATATGCTATTTAAATCTTGAATTTAAATTGCATATTAAAGCATAATACGGTGTTCTGTTGCTTAAGCAGGGTCCACACCAATCTGTTGGCCTCAAATACCCTGGACTTCTTATGCTCTATTCAGGGAAGGACTACTTCTTAAGGTGACTGGAAGATCAACTTAAGCCGTGGTCCTGTGCAGCTTAGAAATAAACACAGGAGGGGGGAAAAATGCAAAACCCATCATATACGATCCGCAATTAGTGCTTAAGGATCAATCCTGATTATAAGAAAGTAGAAAAAAAGAAGACGAAAAAAAAAGAATCAAAGTGTAAATGTCATCTATTGATCTGTGGTCAGCATTGTGCATTGACATTCTCTCATCTTTCCTGGGTGGGGACCTATTAGACGTGTTTGTTCTGGACGGGAGTGACGGATGTGCCAGGAATACATGCCTCCAAAACACGGCCGGATGATTTTTCCGTGCTTTCTGGAAAGCCCTCGGCTGCTTGTAACCCATCTGCGTCACTTCTCAAAAACGGACCCTCAGAAAACTGCTCTGCGCTGCGCACCCAGACAAGGGGGTCGGGTCTGCTCAGTGTCGAGTGAGCGGTCGTCTCACGACTTAAAGACGAGTGGACATCTCTCTAGCACGTTATGAGACCTCGCTGAGCACGCTGTTCTTCATCCACCAGCTGCAATCTCCACATTTAAACGACGCACTTAATCGACGGACCTCGTCCTCTGTCCTGTATCGTCCCATCCCCCCCCCCCCACCCACCGACCCCGTGCTTAACGTGATGCATGGGCATAGTCAAACCCAAACAGGCCTCCGCAAACACACAGAAACCACAGCAGTAGCACTGTGAGCACCGGGTGTGAGCGACTCACTTCAAAGTGAACGCTCTCGCTACACTGTACAATGTTTGGGTTGTATTTGACATTTTTTACTTTAAAAAAAACAAAAAACTTTTTATTTAAATACACCCCCCCCCCCCCCCACCCCAACCCAGTCAGCTGAGAGGAGGACAAACAGGAGACATAGAGGAGAGTGAGGTGGAGAGGAGAGGAGAGGAGCGTTGCGTCCTCGGCCTCAGTGCCACCCCCTCCCTATCTGCAGCGGTGGGGCTTATTGATAGTGACGTGCGCTCGCAGTGCACCTTCCCAGCCGGTTGTCAGCCAGATGAGTGCTGGCAGGTCCAGCCACCCTCCTTCTGTGCCCCCCCCCCCCCTCCCCTCCACACACACACACACACACACATACACACACATACACACACACTCCCCCGAAGTGCCCCCGCCACCACGCCTGACAGCTCCCACACAGCGGGGAGGTTGGGGGTGTGTGTGTGGGGGGGAACGTTGTCAGATGACACCCTGCCCCCCCCCCCCAACCCCCTGCACAGGGCCCCAGCTCCGCAATGTCATGGCAGACAGCTGCCGGGCGACCTCGCTGCATGCCCCTGCCTGCCAACAGAGGTGAACGGCCACATTGTGTGTGTGTGTGCATGTGTGTGTCTGTGTGTGTGTGTGTGTGTTTGTCGTCGCTACAAGGTGAGTTTCCCCTGCCTCAGAGTGTTAGCCTCTCTTTGAGCTTACCCAGGTCTGTCACGATGCATGTTTTCTTTTTTTCCCCTCCCTCTCTCCCTCCCTCTCTGTCTCTCTCCGTTCACCTCTCTCAGAGCGTGGCCGCGGGAGACGACTGAACCGTTCCGCTCTGGCGCTCCGCACCAGTCTGTTTGCGCTGGGGCGTTTAGGGAGACATATCTCTCCTAAATAGCTTGTTTAGCACACGTGTTTCCAGAAGGTGTTTTCATAACAACCCCCTCACACACACACCCCCCCCCTCCCAACACACATACACACACACACACACACACCTCAAGCCCAATGTCTCTTTCACACACACACTGACCTGGACAGGTAAACTGCTGCCCTGTGGGGCAGTGTAAGCGGGCAGTTTAGGAGAGTGAAATTATAGTCTCCCATAGTCTCAGTAGCACAAGGTGCTTCACAGCTGCTCTGGGCTCCTACAGCATTACTGACTGACTGTGAAACGGACCTGGCTCTGCTCTGGTCCTGCGCTGGCCCAGATCAGGCAGACCAGGGCACACTAGGTTATGCTCAGAGCTCACGCTGAGGTAGCCTTAGGTCTGGAATAAGGAGAGAACATGTGTTTACAAGTGCAGGGATACTCCCTATACACTTGGCTAATAGCATCCAATGGCTTTATCAAAAAGTGATGGCCAGAGATGGCAAGAACACACACACACACACACACACACACACACACACACACACACACACACATAAACACACACACACACACACACACACACCAAGCCAGTGAAGCCCTAACACACTAAATGGATCATAAGCAATAATCACAGAGGTCTTCGACGGGCTACACACAATAAAGGCTGTATCAAGGCCCATTCATCTTGCCAAGGAAATGACTAAATCCAATCGGAGCGGATAGCATCGGGCCTGCCTGTATCTGGCTGCTCACGGATCGCTCATGAGATAAAGACCCGCCGTTTCCTGCGCCTGAATCCCAGTTCCATCTCCCAGGGTTCCCCTGGTCAAGTGGTCAGGTGGCCAAGCTGGCTCTAGGCCCAGTGGTCATCAACACCACACATACCAGTGATGGCACAAAAGTTCTGTTCACAGGAAAGTTTACTGAAGTGTCCCCTCTCACTTCTGAAGAGTTTTCTTTTGAATGTCATGGCACAACACAAAATATTTTAAGTCACATTAAAGTCACAAAAGTTTTAATTTTAATTTTAAGTCACAAAAAAAATACTGTGCTACTTTAACATTTTAGAATATATATATATATATATATATATATATTCTTACATGAGAATACAATATTTTGGTAATTAATAATATTGTTTCATTAATTTCAATGATATAATTAGTATATAAATTATGCCGAAAAGTATGTAAATTCTTCATTAAATATTGGCCTTGTGATCACTGCATGTTAGCTTGAACCAGAGGCGCACACTTATGGTTTATTATGCTCCTGCGCAGTTGTGTGGCCTGTTCACAGTCTGGCACAGTGTGCGTGAGCGCAGCAAACCAGAGGGCAGATTAATATTAATTCCTCTTTTTTGTGATGCAGATTAGGAGTGGAGATGCAGATCACAGCCTGGGGAACAGCAGCGCGTATCACTGTGTTTATATGTGTGCTTTGTTGACCTGCCTGCGACCTCTGCGTTGGAAATGGGATGCACTAATGGGAGGAAGAGCAAACAACTCATGGAGTTCCACATAAACACTCGGAATGCCAGAAATCACACACACACAGACACACACACACACACACACACACACACGCACACACACACACACACATATTCACCCACCACCAACACAATGAAATAGGACTGCAGGGACAATTAGGAAAGTAGAGGGCATTTTGGTTTGACCTGATGCACTAAAAATGCTTAAATTTATTCCACATGATTTTGAGATACATGTACTCCAAATGACCTCTTAGGAATGTAGTGGCTACATGTGTTGTATTTAATGAAATTCAATGCCAAAATAAATAGATAAATAAAGTACATTTTGTTTGATTTAAAAAAATCATAAGTAAACAAAGTGTATCTGTGTTTATATAGTCACTGTATTTTGGCTGTCCTATTACAGATTACATAACATCTGTTTTGGATGCTGTATATTTCATGCTACCAGGTCACTCTATTAAAGGAGAGTGATATAGAGAGAGAGTGGAGAAAGAGAGAGAAAGAGACCATCACATCTGAAAGTACTCTACTGGTTGGAAAAAATGTGAATAATGTCATGTCTCCATTCGATTCACGTCTAAAACCAAGAATTTCAAAGACATTTAATTTCATACTTGTTTACGGCCCTCTGCCCGAGATCAGACATTCGAGCGAAAGAGAGAGAAAGAAAAAAAAAATCCATGTATTTTTAATTCTGAGTTAATCTGAAGAAAGTAAGAAATTCCACGTTCGCTTGGCTATGATTTGACAAACATGACCCCTCAGCAGCAAATACCAGGCTTATGATTACCAAAAGTTAACCCAGTACAGATAGCCAGCTTAAGGCTATTGAGTCCAGATTATAACATCTTAACCTCTCAGGGAGATAAGACTCACATTAGCATTAGTGCTTTGCAAAAACCAAAAGAAGTAGTTAACTGATGCTCCTTTTGAGCAGGAGAGAGAGAGAGAGAGAGAGAGAGAATGTGTGTGTATTCACAATATTGCCAAATGAGTGGTTTTTAAACCAAGCATAAGCTTTAGAAAGGTTAAACTGCTCCACAGCAAACCTTTCTCTGTTGTGGTGGCAGTATGCATAATTTATGATGGGAAAGACGTGCCGTGATAAAGAACTCTATTTGGAGAAAGGGAAAAGAAATGCTAATGTGATTGCATGTTTAATTTTCTTGCAGAAATACACTGAGTTGTGTGCTTATTTTTAATGACTGGGAATAAAATAAAAACATCTTCGCATTGTTCTCATATACTGGAGCTCACACACACATACACACACACACACACACACACACACATATATATATACACACAAAACACAAGAAAGCAATCAACAACCTCTAACACTCCCCCTTCCCCCCAATTTTGTTTTCTTTCAATTAAAAGGCAATATGGCAGATATCATAAGATACAGAGCCACGAGGACACAATGATGTATTGGACCAGCACACGAATCTGATTGGCTGCCAGGGGTTAATAGAGGCCCTGACTGCACAGGATCTGGGCGTTTAGCCCATCCGGAACAAGATGGAGTCCAGAGGGCCTAAAGGCCAACCATGGTCTTATCTCTCCCTGAGACAGCAGTGGAAGTGGTCCATTCACTTCCAGCTAAGTCCAACCAAAACTTTCTGCGAATGACCAAAGTGTCTGCTCCACTTTCTCTCATGGCTTCTATGGTGTGGTTTTCACAGCTTTTGTGGAAATCAAGACGATTTCTAATTTTTACATAAAAGAAAAAAAAACATGTTGCATATGAATCACATGTACATATACACATATAGTATAATCACAATTTGTATGTGTACAAATGGAAACACTTTACTTGACGGGTGAGTTCATAACACATTCATAGCAGCTGTCATAAACTGCACATAAAGCATTCTTGACTGTTTCATGAGACATGACTCAACATTCATACCAAACCTTTCATGAATGTTGATGACAGAACAACGACAACTTGTCAAAATAAAAGTCCAACAATCGCAAAGCAGCATTGCCGTTTTTGTAAACTAGCCTACATTCAGCTGACCCGTATTTGTGTAACCTGGATACCATTGATTTACTCTCTCCAGCCTTTGTAAATATTTCATGAATATCTTATGAAGTCTACATCGAATGTGACTTTACTATACAAGTTGTGAAGTATTCGTAATCACTGAGTTTAACACTGGGAGGTAAACTAGCCTACATTCAGCTGACCCGTATTTGTGTAACCTGGAACGGTTGGACATTCCCAGTAGCAAAAGATGAGAAATCATCTGCAAAGGTTACATCATGAAACAAATACATTTTTATGAAACATAAATTATTTGCTTGACCATGTTCTGTTTTTTTGGCACTGGAGTAGCCCATTGACTCAGATGTGACGCGATCAGGTAAGAGGTTTGGAACAAAAATGGCAATGCTGCTTTGCATTTGGGACTTTTATTTTGACAAGTTGTCGTCGTTCTGTCTTCCACATTCATGAAAGGTTTGGTATGAATGTTGAGTCATGTCTCATGAAACAGTCATGAATGCTTTATGTGCAGTTTATGACCGCTGCTATGAATGTGTTATGAACTCACCCGTCAAGTAAAGTGTTTTACCGTAAAAATTAATCATGTTATTATGACCGCCGCGCAGCGAAGCGGCGGTCATATAGGTTCAGTCAGATTTTTTTTTTCTTTTTTTTCTTCTTTTTTTTTTTTTTTTCTTTTTCGCATGTCCAAATTTCCGTCAAGAATTCCCGGGACACTGAAAGACCGGGGTACACGAAACTTGGTGGGCATGTAACCCCACATGGATAGCATGGAACCATCGTTTTTCATTTTGATCTGTAGCCCATCCGCTGGACTAGACCCCCCGAAAGGAGGGTAGGGCAGACACAGTTTTCTGTGAATATCTCGAGAACCGTAGGGTTTAGAAGGACCATTTTTTTTGTATGTTGATCTCAAGGGGCCATGTCAACCTATTCCATAACCACTCATTTCATGTATAGTGCCACCTAGTTAAACACAAAAAAGTAAAAATGAGGTGTATTAATCGCAGGTATCTGTGACCTAACATAGTCAAAACTGCATGAAATTGGAAGTGTAGGATCATTATGACACCCTCTGAATGCACGCCAAGTTTCGTGGAATTCAATTCATGGGGGGCCACACAATAAATTAATTTATTTTACTATACACCAACTGGCCTGTAGGTGGCCGGAGACAGTTTTCTGTGAATATCTCGAGAACCGTAGGGCCTAGGAGGTCCACCTTTTTTTTGTATGTTGGTCTTAAGGGGGCATGTCAACCCATCCCATTACCACTTATTTCATGTATAGCGCCACCTAGTTAAAAATTAAAAAGCAAAAAATTAGGTGTTTTCATCACAATATCTCTGGCTGACATGGTCAAAACTGCACGAAATTGAAAGTGTAGGATCATTATGACACCTTCCGAATGCATGCCAAGTTTTGTGAACTTTCGTTCATGGGAGGCCTTACAATAAAATAATTGATGTGTACATTTAGTGACCGTACACCAACAAGGATTCCTGGGACGCTGAAAGACCGGGGTACACAAAACTTAGTGGGCATGTAACCCCACATGGATAGCATGGAACCATTGTTTTTCGATCTGTAGCCCCCCCCGCTGGACTGGACCCCCCGAAAGGAAGGTAGGGCAGACACAGTTTTCTGTGAATATCTTGAGAACCGTAGGGCCTAGGATGACCAATTTTTTTCGTATGTTTGCCTCCAGGGGTCATGTTAACCCATTCCATGTGCACACGCACACACATACATTCACAGTAATCATACGTATGACACATACTCACACAGTAGACATATGTACGCGTGCATGCACATGAACAAACACACATACGCAGACAAACACACACACACACACACACACACACACACACACACATAAACATAAACGTGTGCACGCACACATGCACACAATTCAAGAATTTCTCAGAATTATGAACAGGCAAGATGGGGGTGGGGTTGTATAAAATCAATTTTACATGTGAAATCTATGAACTAATCATGTTTTGGTACTTGTTGTCTAGCAGATACCAGTGAGAATTGAGTGTGGATAATGCAATTTAGTGAGACAGTTAGAATCATATAGGCCTTTCAGCGTGATTTATTTTTGTGGAAAAAATGTGCTGGACTGGGCGGCGGTCATATTTTGTACCGCTCTGCGGTACATCTAGTTATCTACTGTATGTCTATGTTTTTTGTGCTTATTTTACATTTTATTGAGGAAATCAACAACACATTTCTGTCCCTACTTGAACTACGCTCTTTTTAAACTTTGAAATATCATTTTCACATTTCATGCTGTATATCTGCTTTCAACTGGCCATTTTTTAATCAAACCACTCAAAAACTATTATAATTAAATCATTTAAAGTAAGCTAAAGAAAGAAAGACGGACAGAAAGAAATCACTTTGCTTTATGTAATACAATGGATAGTAAATAAATAAAACAGTATCTTCTTCCATGTCCATATCATCCAGCATACAATGTAATATTCATGTAGAGGCTACTCTTTGGGTGGACTGCTCAGCTAATCTCGTGTATGAATATGCACAGTCCAGGACATTAAAGGCAACCACATCCTGCATAACTAGAATCGGCCACTCTGGCATGTGGTTAGCCTGAGCAGAGCTCAGCTCACTGACCCGTAGCAAATTGTGATCCAAATACTCTGACCAAAAACCCATTCCAGGTCAATGCTTCGAAATAGGAGTTATGGCGAGTAGGTCTTAAGTAATTTCGACAGTGTAAACTGACCACACACCCCCCGGTTTCCTCCGTCCCAGGTTTGCGAAGGGGTTTTGGCTGGAGATACGTTTGTCTTGGGGAGCTGAAAGTAATTAAAGGCCTATCAGCTTCAGTTAGAGTCTCCACACACCCTCGCACAGGAATTATCAGTGTGAGAACTTCATTTATCTGGCGTTTTGCAATAATACCCTGTAATCGGAGGCTGTTCTGAACAGCATGGCTTCTCCAACATTCAGCCTTGCTGTGTTATTACAAAGCTAAATGCACCTTTTGAATATCATGGAAAAGAAGTGCTCGTGGCACATACAGTACGTGTTTCAATATTTATACGCCATTTTGCAAATGTTAGCATGGCATTGTTTTTGACCTCTTGTAAAATGTAGAATTTTACAAATGTGTTTTTCTTTCCCTTTTTTCTTTTTCTCTTCATCCCTTTTTTCTTTTTCTCTTCATCCTTTTTTCCTTTTTCTGCTCTTCTCTTTTTATTTTATTTCATGACGGGCTTCAGTGTTTGTGTGGTCATTTTATTTTATTTCATGATGGGCTTCAGTGTTTGTGTGGTCATCAGGTTCCAGGCCACAAGTTCACCCCGCTCAGGCTCCGGCATCACCTCAGGCTATGATTCAGGGGCAAAGCACCGCAGCAGCCAGGAAAGATATTCATCGCAAGAAACTTGTGTATGTGTGTGTTCCTGTGTGTGTGTGTGTGTGTGTCTGTCTGTGTATCTTGAACGCACCACTGAGCTTTCACGTTACAATGATGTTTCTTCCCCTCCTCTCTCTCTCTCTCTCTCTCTCTCTGAGATGTTTAAAGCAAGGTGACAGAGTAATACACAAGAAAGATCTTGTAATTTCCAAAGAGCTTTAGGTGGAATTCTTTTGGAAAGCATCCCCGCTTACCTAACCCAGGGAGAGGGGCTGCCCAGGCGACTCTCCTGAGGAATTGCTCGCAAGCACATAAAAATGCACTCTGACAATCCCGCCTTCCCTCAAGGAGCTCATGCCAGAAAAGTACAATATTTCTTTTGAAAGCTCTTTTGCGGGAGAGGCGGGGGATTAGGAGTGTGTGTGTGTGATTGCGTGTGTGTGTGTGTGTTTGCGTGTGTGTGTGTGTGTGTGTGTGTGTGTGTGTGTATGTGTGTGTGTGTGTGTTTGGCTGGGCCGAAAGCATCGGAAGAAGACTGCAGGACACTGCTGCTGTGTCACCTACCATTAAAGAGCCTTAATCTTTCTGTTAGGAGATACTTCCTCAAAATAGGTCAGAGGGAGAAAAAGGAGAGGAGGAAGAGGAGGAGGATGATACTGGACAGAGATCATCTGTGCATGCCTGCACACACACTCAAACACACACACACACATACACAGAAATATACACAGAGAGCACACAAAGACTTCCACAGAGAAGTAAAAAAAAACGGCATATACAATACATATAGACAAATGGGGAAAAGACACACACACACTGGTTTGGTCGGTGAATGTCCTGGCAGGCCTTACTGTGTGTTCTGTGTGTTCTGTGGCTCTATGGAGGAGGGGCGTCTGTGACCTCATACTCAGAGACACACACACACACACACTGTTAAGATGTTGAACTGTGGTCTGGCTGATGGCTGTCTGTGGTCTGTGTGTGTGTGCTGGGGCTTTATGATGGAGGAGACTCTGTGGAGCTGCCTGGACCTCTCTTCAGGGCAGGACCACTCCTGATGGTCACTCTGTGCCTCTTCACCCCTAACACACACACACACACACAGAGAGAAACACACACACACACACACACACACACACACACACACACACACACATGGACATACAGACACTCACATGGAGACAAACATACACACACACACACACACACACACACACACACACACACACACAGAGACACGCACACACACACGCAAACACACACAACCACATGTAATATCACACACGGTCAGTGACACACGCCCCATCCAAGGCTGGACCAGACCAGCCGTATCTGAGGGATAGGATGCACCCATGAGGCCGCAGGCATCACTGCTGTCCCTAAGCTTTGTCTGTCTGGCCAGCTACCATCTCACTGTCCACACCAACCCTACTCCACACACACACACACACACACACAGAGAAAAAGAGAGACGCCCTCACTCTAACACTCCCTCTCTCTCAGAGAAAATGATTATATTCTCTTTTAGGACACAGGGGGCTATTTGTCATAACAAATTCAGAGGACATTTAACTTAAAAGTTGACATGTTAAAATGTGTTGTTTTAGATAAGATTTAAGTTCATCTCACATTTAGAACACATCTGTAGATACAGCTAAGGCACAACAACAACAATAACAACGACAACACCAACAATTCTGAACCTTAGTTGCAATCCACTAAATAGATTTACAAATGCTGGACTGCAAACAGTGACATGCACCCAGCCGAGGAGATTCTGGAAGGCATAGCCATAACACAAACGTGCACACAACACATGCATACATAACTGGCTCACATCTGTTTCAATTAGTTTCATCTCCTGTTTCATCTCCCTCCTGACCCTTGGTGGACTGGACACAGGGTCACTAGTGATGGAGAACTACATTAGTCCCAAACAGTCCCCCCCCCCCCCCCCACATACACACACACACTGAGACACACAAACTCCCTGCATTCCAGTCCACAAACAATAAGGGTCTTCAGAAGCTGCAAATTGCACATGGTATTCCAGACTTCTTGCTATAAATTATGTATGAACTCACCAGAAACTGTTTCAGTGCATGTAGCTCTTCTGCCGATGTGAAAATATCAGACAAAGAGAGGGATGCAGAAGCAGGAGAAGGAAAGCACAAATGGGTTGGTGTTTTTGATTGTTTATCTCTGTGGCCAGTCACTAGAGCTGAAATGCACCACCAGACATCCAGCACAACAGTTGAGCTGTAATTAGAAGTCAGTATGAGGACTTCAAATGTGCAACACTGAATATTAGTTTACGGCACTCTACAGCGCATATCAAGTTGGAACATGAAATTATCCTGATTCGAAAACAACTTTAGCATATTTTTGCATCCAGTGAAAATACTGCTGTGACTTAAATAACACATGATACTAAAAGAGACCAATAGGCAAGGTAAGATGAGGCATGTTCATTTCTTATAGTAAAATTCAGTCACATTAATAATTCAAAATGAGCAGCTTTTAAAATGAACAGATTTGACTCCATCCTAAACGCACACATACACACACACACACACACACACACACGCTCCATCTTGAACTCCGATGGTCATCAGAACACCTCAGAAACACACACTTTTGTTAAGAAACACCTGCCAGCTGAGACTAATGACTAATGATGTGGTTGATAGATGATGACTGTTATCTATTAGTACTGGTGCATGTTAGTATAACTACCCACATGGCAAGTCCCACTGTGTCAAGGGCGTGTGTGTGTGTGTGTGTGTGTGTGTGTGTGTGTGTGTGTGTGGTTGCAAGGGGGGCATAGTTTTTTTGTTGCTGTTTGGGGGGTGTGGGGTTGGGGTGGGACTGGCAAGTGTCCCTGTCCACAGGAGGCGACCTCCCCAGGGTTCAGTAATGAAGGGAATTTGTGAAAGAGTGGGAGCTGACTGGCACACAGCTGGGGCTCAAGCGTGTGTGTGTGTGTGTGTGTGTGTGTGTCCTGCCCTACTCTGCACAGATGACACGATCTTATCAATCCCCTTTGCAGACTCACATACACACAACGATACAAACAACATACAAACACAACAAAATGGGGGATACAAACATGAAATTGGAACAAAAAAACAAGTCTTTTTTCCCCTATTTCATTCACAGGCAAATTCCAGTGACATGGACGTCGCGACAAGAAGTCTGTTTCCTGAAAATGAAGAAGCTGAGAGAGAGAGAGAGAAAGAGAGAGAGAGAGAGAGAGATAGCTTTAATGTTCTCCAGCCCTCACTGTTTCTGGCCAGATGATTAGAGTTGAGACAGACATCAGACGATTTTTGTTCAATGAGGGAAATAAACTTGTTCAGTCTCTGCAGCTACAACATCAGAATATTTCCCTAACCCCATACATAACCAAGCCCCCCTCCTACCACACAACAACAATGACCCAATTAAACCTTCACAATGAAATGAATGCTTTACATTCGCATATGAAACATTTCCTGAGAAATAATATGGCTTGCTGCTTAATTTGAAATGTGGAAGAAATTTCATTGAGCTGAGAAATTCCTAACCGTTCTCCTTCGTTCAACAGTGCCAGCATACGCTTCATCACTGATTATGGCTATAAACAGTTCATTCAAATATAAAAGTGATAAGCGACGCACAGTTTTGGACAAGTGTCCCAATAGAGCAACTTGGACATTTTGTTTCACATTGCAAATGATTATAGTCTTAAAAATGTCAATGTATTTATTTGTGTCTAGGAGGAAAGAAATGGGTTGCTGAGTTTGCCTCTTTTACACAGTATTGCTCTGCCCTCTACTGTCCCTCCTTTGTAGTTTCACCAGCAGGTATTAAACTCAGTCGGTGTGGAGTGAGTGTGTGTGCATGTGTGTGTTAAAATGCACTATTGTGAGTGTTTTTGGTGTGTGTGTGTGTGTGTGTATACATGTGTCTCTCCATGAGTAGATCTGTGTGTGTGGGTTGTGTGTAGGTATGTACTGTAGTGGTGTGTGTGTGGATTGTGTGTAGGTATGTAGGAGTGTGTGTGTGGGTTGTGTGTAGGTATGTAGGGGTGTGAGTGTATGAAGAGTGTGTCAATAAGTACTGTACATGTGTTCATCTGTTCATTGATTTGTTCATGCATATATGTTAGTGAGTATGTGTCTGTATGTCTGTATGGCTCTGTGTGTGTATGTGTGTGTCAGCCTGTTAGTGTGTCTTTCTATGTCAGTGTGTGAGGGGTCTGTCATCCTTCCCGGTGGTGGCGAGTTCAAGGTCAGGGACGGGCTATTTCCAGCTCATCTTTTCTCTGATCTGTGTCGCAGAATGACAAGGTAAGGCACGGCCGGGTCAGCTGGATTACAGGAACGCTTACATAAATCAGGAAAGAGGAAATCAATCCTGTCTGACAGTGTCTTCAGGATACACAAACCTTACTGCGCACCACCTGACATCTGTTCATTTCCCACACACACACACACACACATACACACACTTATATTTCCATACATAGACACAAACACCGATACACATATCAAGGCAGACAGACAGATACACACACACCTTCAAAGCTAACGGGAGCATTAGGGATGTCTGCTGTTTAATCAAATTAGCCTGGCACTATTTCCCGAGAGGCAGACCAACCTTGGCATCTAACTGAAATGTGAACACCAAACTAAAAATATACAGATCACCCACCAACTGTGTAAAAGCATTAACCACTTTGCATCTATGCGAGTGTGTGTGTGTGTGTGTGTCTGTGTGAATGTGTCTGTGTGTGTAGTGTCTATATGTCAACACGCACTACTGTGAGAATAACACACATGAAATATCCGAGACATAAAAAGTCCAGACACAAAGAGATGTCCAGGAGCACTTGTCTCAGCTCACGATGTTGCTGGTCAGCGGCTGTGTTAATAGTGATGTGGCTTCACTTTGCTTGCTCACTCACCCTTACGCCACGATGAAGTGATCATCAAATGGGCTCGTCAGGGCCCCATTAATACTCTTGATAATCACAGCTAATGTTAAATGAGCTCTCTAATTACACTCATGAAAATTGGTTTTCTAGAAAGGCATGCAGCCGAACTGGTCAGTGGTCTACAGACTCCATCCCAACTCTTTACTTGTCTTCTATCTTTTTACATCCTTTTGTTCTGAATGTAAATGAAACATTATACAATATTAAAAAAAATTGTAAACCAGTGTTCCTCTCTGTTAATCAGTTGTATAGATAGAGTATGTATTAAGTTTAATTCCTAGCTATATTTTCCATATTATTACTTTACAGACTGAACAATAATGATGGCTCTGAAACATTGAGGGTAAGGATCCCAGCAGCAGAGCTCTGGAGGAATTTAGCAGTAATGATGTTGGAGCGGTGTCCAATCTTCAAAGACATTTTGAGAGCAGCTCCTTCAGGTTTCCTCCAGGCACAAGGAACTTCTGCTCTGACCAACCTGACTTGCAAGACAAGACTGTGGGGCCAGGGGGTGGGTGTGTGGGTGTGTGTGTGGGGGGGTTGACTGAAGGCTAGAGGGCCCCCACACTCTTGCCTAGGTCTATTGTGCAGGAAATAATTAATGATAAACACGAGTAGGAGACGGGAAGGGAGGGGGGGGAGGCATGGGGACACCACGGCAATCTAACGTGACTTTGTGCTCTTTGGTAAACTATCATACCGTTGCCACAGTCCCTTGTTTCTCTCTGCACCCCCCCCCCCCCCCTCCCCCTCCCATCCCACCCCCCAAAAACCCCTCTGTACTGGAGATTTTAATTACCCGTGCACTTCCGTGGCTAAACAATGTCGGAATTGGCAGGCATTTGACTTCCTTGCAGGTCACTGAGCATTTTCCAGTAGTTAATTACTGTGCGGAGAGCGCCTGTTTTCCCCAACCCTCTGGAAACACTGGACCAGTGGAGGACAGGGCCCTGACAAATGTGTCGTCTGCATAATTAGCCAGGAAGCAACATATAAAACATTAAACATGCTTTGTGCCGACGACAATCAAAACATTTCATTTGTTGTCAATTATTCAACACTTTGAAGGTTCTGAGGGGCTGTTAATATGGAAATCAGCCCAGATGGTAACAAGGTTATAGTATCTGATCTGAGGAAGGAGATCATTTGAACACATTAAAAAAGGCACTTTTCTTTTTCTGAAGCACTTCTTTCTTGTGCTGCCTGCTTTTCCACTTTTTTCTCCCCATCCCTCCTGCACCCCCTTCACAATACTGTTTTTTTTTTTTCCATGAAGCGTTTTCTCTTTTTTCTTTCTTTTTTTGAAAAAAAAAAAAGCTGTGTTTTTTCTCGTTAACACCAAGAGCCTTTAATCTACTTTGTTCTAAGAGTGGAAAGGCCTTTGATGAAAATCTTTGATAAGTTGAAGTAAAAGCATATTGTCCATTCTCTGTAGAGTGAGGTTATAGAGTATGGGGACTAAAGCAAGATACAGGCCATACTACCAGCTTATTCCAGTTCCAGTTAATAGCATCCATACTACATCCTATACACTTTCACCCAATTAACTTCAACACACTCAATATTGGATTAAGGACTGTTTTTGGATTTCATTTAATTATGGTATGACCATATAGAGGGTCAAGAACCTCAATATCATTGTTTTCATTTCTTGAGATTCCAGAAAAGGTAGATATTTCACATTTCACAGTTATTCGCATAGGCTAATACATACACTAGAATTGAATAACACAGCTCTAGTAAATTATTTTAAAAATAATAATATTTTTATAATAAACATGTAATAATAATAATAAACATGTAAAATCACTTTTGATAATGTTTCGGCAATGATATAATTTTTACAATTAAAATATTCACGTCTCCTCCAATTTTGATTGCTGCACCAAAACCAATGCCACACCTCTACTTGAAAGCAGATATTAGTTTACTGACAGAACAATTGATTTAGAGTGGTGTGTAGCCTTCCTCCAACAGGAACCCTCTGAATCTGTTCCAGTACAGTAGAAACTCTCTGTGTATCGCTACTAAATCAGAACAGATTCATATAATGCAGAGAGATGAGGCAACTGAAGTCTCTATCTGGCCAAGTTTCGACTCCACAGCCTATTACGAGCATCAGGGCTCTTGACCTCTCTGTCACTGGGGCAACATGGACTCTCCATCTCTCTGACATATCTGGCATTTCCTGCTGCAAGAGACAAAGTATTGAAATACACACATGCTCATTGATCCAATATCTGATAAGGCTGACAGTGTGTTTTACCAGTGTGGTTTAACTGGGATTATATTGTTAAAATATATTTTTAAAATGAATTTTAAAAACATTTCATCGGCTCACATAAATAAGTTGAAACTAGCCTGATAGATGCAGTTTACTTTTACCCTCTAAAAGAAGGGAGGCAATGTTTAATAACACAGTGAGGCCCTAGTATGACTACAGCACAAGCCCAGTTCATTCTGGCTATGGTTTAGTTCCTTTACAATTAATTAAAATGATGAAAAGTCCCCTAACTGGCCTTCCTGGCTACCTTCTCCAGCTGTCAGATCAGAAGCATGGAGAGCAGGAACCAGCCTGAGGGGGAGCGATCTGAAGTAATTAAATTTGATGTATGCCGCTCCTAATCCTTATTACTGTACCTGCAGGACTCGACTCTCCCCAACGCCAGCAGTCATGTAGCCAGGCCGGTGAGCCAAGTAGAAATGTACTCACAGAGAGAGAGAGAGAGAGTGAGAGAGAGAGAGAGGCTATTAAGCAGATGCATATAACAAGGCATGAACTCGAATTATTATGAGTGTTTTTAGAACCAAGTCTGCAATAGGGAAGTGTGAAAGGGGCAAAAAATAGTTGCTGCTTAACCCTTAAAGGTGTAGGTTTTTGAACGTTCTAAGTTCCGCAACAATTGAAGGTTCTAAAATTCTATGTTGAATTCAATGAACCCAGATATTCTTTAGAATGTTAATTTCCCAACATTCCCGTCACACCGGTGTGACGGTACTCCTTTAAGGGTTAATAGGCTTCTCCGAAGTGTGGATCAATTTATGGTACACCAACACCAGCAATTCTGTAGTTGGTGAGGCTTTTGTCTTAACAGTGTTAGATGAATATAATTCAATTTCATACTGGCAATGTGTAGAGTAGGATGAGACTTATTTTACTGTGAGGCTTTCCTTGTAATTTCATGTGTGTCTCCATACAGCTGAAGTTCTCATTTTCAACATGTGCAACATGTACACAGTGCCCGAGGCAGGGCCCTTCAGTGGGGGCTGTTTAGCGGAGCGGTGTGTAAAACATAGCCTCGCTGCGGCGACCTCGCATCGTATCATTCACTCGCTAGCGCACTCGTTGTCTCGCTCGCTCGAAGTCTCGCCGGTGTCAAAGGCCAGATGTTCTACAAGAGCTGCTGTTGATAGCAATTCAGCCGACACTCCTGCTACCTCGAGCATAGGAGCCTGGCAGAGAGCGAGCTCAGATCGATGCGTCCTCCTGGATAGCCAGGGTGTACGCTGGAACACCCACAAATCGCTCCGGTTGCCAAACGCACAGGTCCAGGGCGTGCCAAGCTGCCCGGAGTGATTAAATCACAAAGACTTTGGAAAGTAATGCATGGAAATTGAATCAGGGGTTAGATCATATTGAACCATATCCGCATCCACATGTAGCGAGCAGCACAGACCTCTGGAGCTGCGCCAAAACTGTGCAGGAGAAACTACTCAGCCGCCTGACACGGTTTTGGAGGCTGTCAGATTTCAGTGGAGAAACCACACTAACTCTTGTACACGTTATTTTATTTTATTCAAGAATTTGGGGGAAGGCTTGATGATTTTTTTGCGAGAAGGAAATTATTAAGGGATCATATCAAATGTGTCTTGCTCATTTATTTGATTCTAAATTATTTATATTCTGCAAACCCACTCCTCTGCTTCTGACCTCACCACCTCAACGCCCCCTCCCCTCATCCATTCCTTAAAAAAAAAAGAAAATAAAAGAAATGACAAATGCAAATGTTGGTGCGTTCACCAGCTGGGCAAAAGAGTGCTCATTAGTTTTAAAGAAGGTTAATCCATTTAGCTTTTGCATATTGATATGCCAATTATGTCTAATTGTGGGAGAGGCATCCGTCAAGGTAATAGTGCATAAACACGGTCAGGAGCATTAAGGAGAGCCCAACACGTAATGAAGGAGGTGTTAATTGGCAGCCTAAGACCCCCCGGTCACTGAGGTGTGTAATGCACTCGGAGATGGATCACTCATCATCTTTCTGCATAATTCCATTTCCAGCCCCATGCTGGGAGATTGTAGTGCCTCTCCAAAACTCAGTAGGGGTGTGTGTGTGGGTAGATGGGTGGGGAGGGGGGGGGGGGGGGTGTTGTATGTGAGAGAGTGACAGGACATCCTGATGCAGAGTGACTCTCTCTTGTCACATGAAGAGAGGAGTGAAAGGCCATGAGAATGACATGCAATTCTTTAGTGTTTACTATATGCAGAGATTTGTTTACCTTTTTCTCTTTCTTTTTAATGTAGCTACTTGTTATCAACATTCATGTTAAAAGATTAATTTTGATGGACAGACTAAACACACCCAATCCAAATGTAAATATTAAATCAGTTAAATATTTCCATCAGTTGGTTTACGACCATGTGCGTTTTGTATATTGAAGAGTGACAAAGAAGGTCTTTAAAACATTCATCAGTGTATTTGTATTTCTGGACAACATACAGACAAAGTAATGGAAATGTCACACTAATGGCACACATAGCCACCCCAACATTCATCCCAGTCAGAGAAGTCGCACATAAATTGATACAGAGATCGGAAAAAAGGAACATATTGGTTATTGCATCAATTAAAGGCTATACGTATAATATAAGTCTAAATAAGTATTTAAATATAATATAAGTATCATTTAAGCCTGCAGTAATTATAATAAAAGAATTATGTACCACTGGGACTCTTATTTATGTCGTTGGTGGAGATATAGGGTTTGAAATATCACCTTTTTCTATCCACCCCATGTAGTTAAACACACAAAAGTAAATGTTTCTCATCAGGTTGCATTTCATAAGGTTTTTATTACAATGAATGGGGTGTGATCAGTGAAAATGATGGTGTATCTCATCTGTAACTTTATATGTTTCTATGTTCTTTTGGTTCCTTTTAAAACTATTTCAGATACGTTGTAGCGCAAATTGCCCTCAACAAATCTTTGTGTCTCAAAGCAAACATTCTGGAGCAATCAACAAAGGAATTATCACCGGCTGTAAAGACATATTAATTTCAATTATCTAAATTCATAAAAAGCCCTGATCGCAGGAAAGCAAACACAAATGGCTGATGCACCCTTTTCTTCCACTAAATAGGGGTAATTTAATGGGGGGGGGCAATAATTAAGTATCAAAGATGGCTTCAGCGGGCTATGCTCAATAGGCCTATATTTGAAACATGTAGCCCATTCCTACCATGGCTATGGGAAGCAATGATCCCCGCCCTTTCCAAAGCAGTTGCTTTATGTTTAATTCAATTAATGAAGCAATCAGTTCTTACGAAGAGGAAATTCACACTAGAAGGTCCCAGTGTGAATCCTTCATCAGATTTCATGGGGAAAATCTCCGTTCCTCACAAAGAAATTGTCCAGTTGTTTCATCACAGTTCATTCTCTTCCTCAGATGCATGGAATCTAATCCATAATGAGGCATTCACTTACAATGACTGGGTGTCTGAGTGAAGTGCTTTAATACCAGTAATCGGCATTACAGGAATCGAGTCTTTATGCTATATGATGGTAATATATTCAGCTGTCTTTGTATTTGTGGCTTTAAACTTGCAGAGCTCAGTGTAATAATTTAACTTCAAAATTGGCCATTAAACTGAATGAGTACCGAATTGGATTTTTGCGGTGCAACTGTGGCAAATGTTTTTATCTATTTATCTGTTTGTTTACTCACTTTTGTTCTTTCTATGCACCTAATCATCCCACTCCTCACTTGCAAACAGCTTGCATCATGCTGACAGCATCTTGTGGGCATTAGACTATAAATATCTGCCCAACCCACAACAGGCCCATACACAGCATCTTCTGACGTACTCCGACAGCACATGCTGTAACAAAATGGCAGTCTTTAATTCTGAAATATGCAATATGAACTACTGTATGCTGAGGTACAGGCACTCAAAGACACAAATGAGGAAGCTTATGAAACACTTTGGGCTTACTTCCTGTGCAGCCTAGTTCTATACTAAAAGAAAACATGTGCAAAAATCTCAACTGGAAAATGTTTTCAATCTAGTCTTTAGTCCAATCCATGTGCATGAAAGTGTCCGAATGGCTATTTGGCTTTCATGCCAAACTCTTGCCACCCCAACACAGTTTAGATATGAATTTAAGTTTATTTAAAGGATTTGAAATGAAAATATGTGTTCACACAGAGCAGTTTCAACATGCTACTTGTGTTGTTTCCGAGTGAGGGCACGCATACACATTGATGGAGGCGGACATGGAAGTGCTGAACAATAAACTTGGCTTTATTAACTACTGTATAATTATAATACACGTAGGCTTTCTGTGTCTCCTTGCGGTAGAGAAGAGCGTTCGAAGGGGGAGCTCTTATATAGCCCCCGCCTAAACACATGGCATTATGGGAAGTGAAGTTTGTATATCCATATACACAACAACTTGCATAAAAGACTCTCAATGCAGCCACTTCTTTTCTGGTAGAGCGTTAACTGTGTTGTAAAGGCATCTTCGGTTATATTCTGCTCCTTACATCTTCACTCCGACACTGAATATCTTGTTTGCCTAATAATAAATATTTTAACACGCATAAATCCTGCTTTATCATAACGTGCTGATTCACTAGGTGCAACACCCAACCAGGTCCGTGTAGACACTAATTACATTAACAATAACAGCAGGTTCAAACACACCTGGCTCCACCGGAAACAAACGAGCCATACGTGCAAGTAGCCTATTAAGTGGCTCCTGAGTCCATTTGGGCTCTGTTATAAGACAAGGCAATAGAAAGAAATCAAACTCCAGCTCTATGTATTTTGTGCATTATGTTGTAAACATTTAATGTTTAATCCAACAAGCTGACAATATATACAGGTCCACAGTATGTAAGAGGAATTAGACATACAGTAGAACAGCACCTTTTCACTTCCTGAGGTGTAATGTAGTAGACATATCAATAGTCACTTCTGGCACTATTAGACATCCATATCAGTAGACACTTACAATACAGAGAAGTTATACATTTCTGGCAATCTAAAACTAAGCGCAAAGCGTATTGCTATCACAACGCAAAGCGTTCCTATCTTACACTCAGTTTTTTCGGCATGCACGTCTCTTTTAATGAACAATGCACTCAGGGGTGTGGCAATTAAACTAAGGTGTTATCTGGTGCATTATCTAAAAATCTATCTCACACTATCTAAAAAGCATTATGCCACTGACCAAGAAAAACCTGGTCTATAGCGAAAGGCGCATATGAAGCACAGCTCAAGAGTTTTTTTATTCAGTCATTCGAACATTATTGGGGTTACTTTTTTCAGGCTATGTTTTCGATGGTAACACATTGTCCGTCAATAGTGAAAGTAATTAACTGTGTATAACTGTTGTGGTTCCACGGTGAAGTTAGTTTCACTTTGCCAATGAGTTCAAATAATAGACGAGTGCATATGTGTGTAGGCTTTGCTCTGCTAGGTTTTAGTAAGGCATGGTTTAGTGGAATACTGGTTCCATATGGTCTCGCGTGCAAGCAGATTCCTTCAAATGTGCCGCTGACTATCAAGATACCGATGCTCTGTTTGAAGTTGCGCTGCTTATTGTTAAAGGGAATGACAGATGTAATTTTCATTGGTTTAAAGGATGTTATGCCCAAAACACACCCATGACTGATTAAGAAACATAAGAATCGCCTATTTTGCGCCAGGCGCTCGACGTTTGATAACATTTGATAACAAAACCACCACCAATGTGGACTGGACAAACACCTAAGCTATTTGCCAGTGACCATGTGTTTTAGATCGCCGAGATAGGGCCCTTCATCACTATGATCACTAGGAATTGATCATATTAATTCAGCACAGCTAGTTTGAAACCTGATCTGATCTTGAATTAGCAGCTTACCAGCATAGATTCACACCCAAACTATAGGGAGACCTTACAGTGGGCTACACTGGGCACGTAACTGAAGTGTTCCGTTTGCGTCCACTGTGATCAGTAGCACTGGTTACATTAGATGTGATAGCGGTGCGTACATTAGAAAAAATTAGACCAGTCTTCTAAAAACTATTTTTACACTACGCGAACGGAGCACTTCAGTTGCGCACCTGGTGTAGCTTCCCTGAGAGATTAAATGAACTAGGTGACGCTGCATTGTGTTTAAAAGCCAAGCGCAAGGCTGGAGACTGAACCCAGCTATGTCACTGGATTTTTCACAGAGACTCTCTTTCCCATGATTCAATAATACCTGCTGTGTACTTGGAGGAGGGCTGTTAGATGCTGTAGGTATCACTGGCTAAGCTCATTGCTGGCCTGCTGGAGCTCGTTGCTAGCCTGCAGTGCTGCTCCCAGAGTGGAGATGAGTCGGTGGCAGTCGGAGAAGGAGTTGTAGAGAGGGGTTGGGGCAATCCGCAAAACATTGGGTTCCCTCATGTCACACTGTGGATAACACAGAAAATGGGGGGCAGACAAAATAAGGGGATTAATCCCTACAGTATCCAATAGTTTTGTTGTGATTTGTTTCATTCAGGTGCATCTAAAAAAAAATTGTTAACACTTTAATTGTTAAGTAAGTTAAGAGTGTCGACATAAGAGTGATATGACACTGTCATGAAGATATAAATGAACCCTAACCCTAACCCTAATCCTAATCTCTAACCCTAATCCTAACCCTAACCCTAACTCTAACCCTAAACCTAATCCTAACCCTAACTTGTTATGACAAAAACGAATGTCACTTAATAACAGAAGCGTTATGTCATAAACGTTTATGACTTGTTTATGACACATTCATGACAGTGTCATGTCACTCTTATGTTGATACTGTCAAGTAAAGTGTAACCAAAAATGTGAATATCATGGAAAAAAAATGTCTGCAAATGTTAAACTGTCATATAATCTAGATTCATTACACATCTAATCATATATTTCAAGTCCTTTTTTGTTTTAATCTTCATTATTCTAATCTTGATTATTACGGTTTACAGCTCATGGGAATAAAAAATCCAGAGTCTCAAAATATTACAATAAACAGTTTATAATACATAAATGTTGACCTGAGAAGAGCTCTAATCAGCTAATTAAGTCAAAACACCAGCAATGGTTTCCTGAGTCTTTAATCTCTCAGTCGTGTCAGGACAATGTACTGTACTTTTCCACAATATTCTAATTTTTTGAGATGCACCTGTATACGTATATATTCAAAGTTATTTAGTGGAAAACACTACAGTGTCATATTCTGATGAAAAGGAAGTATGTGCAAGAAGTTTATTATTAGGCTATTCCAACTCACAGTATGTGTAAATGAACCCCACTAGCCACCAGGGGTCGCTGTTATTCCAAAACATGTGTTAATGAACCCTACTCACCACCAGGGGTCACTGTTATTATATTTCCACTGTAATGACAAGCGAAGTTGAAACTGCCCCTGAAAGTCATGCAGTAACCTATAGTGTCTTGACCTTGGCCTACATTCCTATCAAATCGTGAAATTGTGAATTAGTACATTTTATAAAATCTTAATCTTTATTGATTAAACTCATGCAATACATCCCAATTATCAAACACAATATTTATTGTGTTCTGATTAAAAAATATATATAATGTTTATTTCTCCAAACAATCTCTTTAACCATGAGATAAATACCATTGCTACTGAGCTTGCCCTGATAAGAGACAAAGTCCACAGACTGAACTGTGGTCTGTCTTATCTAAGGCAGAGGGAGAACAAACAGTAGTGATCAGTTAGTTGCAGATTACAACATATCTGAGGTCACATATGATGTCAAAATGAAGGTTTTGGTCCCCCCCCCCCCCCCCCACCCACCCCCTCTCTCTGACTCTCTCTCTCTCTCATGAAGTAGTACTGAATGCTACTCACTGCTACACCCCTCTTCTCCAGCTCTTTGAACATGGCACGTATCGGGACAGAGAAAGAGAGGGACAGCTGGCATCCCCTCTCCTCGGGGTTGGATGGGGTGATGATGTCCACGTAGGGCTTCTCTGGGTGGGCCTCATGTTTGGTGTAGTAGTGCTTAATCAGGTACTCCAGGTAACCGGTCAACAGGCGGGATTTCCTCCTCAAGGCCTTCATATTGGTCATATTAAACACCTGATTGTCCAGCAAGAAAATTAAAAGGTAGATAAAGGCTACATTTCAATGCATGGTTGTGCAAATCACCATTGAAAAAGCTTTGAGTTTCACCTCCAAGCTCGCTTGTAGTGGACACACCAGAAGAATAGGCTGATTTGACAATCTGAATCCACCAATTCCAGGTATTAGGTCCATTTCTGTGAGGTGGAAATTAATTTCATGACTTACAATTGATTAGTCACACACATAGACCATCAGCATACATTTTAGTCCTGAATGTTTTTCATCTCTTGTGTAGAGTGAAATTGTCCACAAGGTGGCACTGTACACCAAAGCATTACAGTAAAGTTGGCCCCAAAATGTACAGTGTGATCTTACTCACTTTGGATTACAGTGAATACAAGATCTATTGGGCTACTACATTATACATTTCTTTGCATGACAACGGCTTATTGGCAAATACATTTAATTCAAATACTTCTTCATAATATGCTTATTCTAAATAAATGCCTAAATCACAAAGTATTTTTCTGTGATTTGGGAAATGTCTGAATACTCACGGTTATCCATTTGGAATCGTGTCTTTAAATTATGTCCCCACCACCCTGTCAATCTATAACCAAGAGAGATAACCAGAAGGTAAACAAATTAGAATCTTTCTAATTAGAAGAGAGAGGTGTGCATAACTACAAGGTAAACAAATTAGTCTCGTTCTAATTATAAACTAGAATAAAGATTCTCATGAACATCTGCATATCTGTCCATAATGTAACAGTGAGTGATACAGGCAGTGAGTTTTCTCCACATCAAGAAGAAGTAGAGTAATCGTTAACTCACGCTGGTTTGATTGTGTGGGCATGTCTCTCATGGATATAAGCACCTGCCAACCCTCCTGCTCCAGAGTTCACATACTACACAAA
>NC_055979.1:11920782-11960782 GCF_018492685.1 Alosa sapidissima | reverse complement strand
TTATAAAAGCTATAGGTTCCATTACCTACGACATTAGCCATGAGCTGTTCGATGTTGTTCTCTGCCCAGGCCCAAGGACGAGAGCCCTCCGTGTGACCGTGCACACCCCTGGAAAGACGGGTAACACCAACAGAATTAGATGGATACACACAGATGATTCAGGTGGAGAGACTGTGAAACTACCATAAGGCAGCAGATAGTCTTTTCACTGTAGCAGAGCTGAGGAATGGAAATGTCCAGATCTAAAGTTGTTTCTTCGCTGACACACTGGAGGGGGGTTAATTAGTTTCAGTCATCCACCAGTAATATGATACAGCTTGTCCACACACACACACACACACACACACACACACACAATGCACAAGCAACAAAATCATAAAAGACCTTCCCATCATCACACATTATAACGATGCTATTGGACAAGCCTGGCACAACTCACATCTGTGCCCATTTCTCTAGCTCTTCCTCCAGGTACTGTCTGGCCAGTTTTGGCTGCAGCCCTAATGAGTTTCCCACAAAGTAGAGGCACTCCTCCGCGCCGTCAACCAGAGAGGGGTCAGCTGCGGTAAGATTAACGACGCATTAGTGCAATACATTCACTCATCGATGATGAAGCATCCTCGTTTTGGGTACACACTGTTCTTTGTCCCCAAAAGGAGGCAGAAAAAAAGATGCAATGCAGAGGTGTGCACCTGAGGCTGCACCTGATAAAAATGCAGATGACCCGTGCAGAAATATGTCACCTGACCTATTTGAGACTCGATCTCTTGCATATGCACAAGGAACAACATAAACCAGCTTACAGCAAAAACGTACTCAACAACTTCACATGAACACAACCATTGAAAATAAAAGACACATCTACTTACACGGCGGTAATTGTGACACTTTAGGAATGAGAAATTGCTCACGCAGGTGACGCAAATCGTCGATGTCGTCAAGGAATCTGGCAACTTTAAATGAGGTCGGTTTGCACCCTAAAGACTTTGCGACTTGCTTTATAGCCGCGCTTGCAGTTGCCTCAGCGAAGGGATCCATATGCCTAACATGCCACAAAAAAGGTTTACCGTCAGCAAAGGGAAACTTAGGAAAATTCAACAATATAGCAATATATACAATAATTGTGTGATTGAGTACGCTTATGTAGCCCACAGTTTTCTTCCCCCCTGCTTGGTTCATACGTTTTTGACGTGACCTGTACATGTATAAGAAGGGTTTGGGTAAATAATGTAATCTGCCATACAAGTGTCCTGATAATACAAATCGGGTGATTAAAAAAGTAGACCTAATTAATGGCAAAATGTTCTACTCACTTTGGTTATCTTTTCCTGGAGTTGGACAGCAACTGAACCTCGACTTGAAATTTCAACGTGATCTTTCACCCTGTCTGTCTCTCTATGTAAACAGGACATAGAAGTCAGCTTGGCTAATCATTCTTCTGACCACCACCCACCCCACCACGGGAATTTTATTGCGTTCTTTAGTCCACATTATGTAGGCCTATGGAAAAGCCAATTATTTCCATTTACACTATGCAGTAGTGAGTAGTTTAAAACCACATGATAATGATTCCCATATCTCCATAAAACGATCACTTTAACAGTTAGTATGACAACAACTATAAGCACGCAGCGCAGACTTTGATCAAATATAGCCGACACCCCTAAAGGCACAAATGTAGATTCCATTCCGCAGATGCCAAACACACACTTCTATCTTCAGTCATCCGATCAAAAGCCCTACTGCATTCGTAGGCTACCTGGTTCTTTCTTTGGTGTCGGTGAATAAACAAAGAGGAAATCAAAGCGAAATAGAGAAGTTGACTAAGTTAGCTATAGGCTACGTCACCCAAATGTGTTGATTTCCTAATAACAATTTTTGCAGCCTGCACATTCCCCATTTCTGCTCTCAAATAGTATTCACATTTAATTGCTGATTTTTGGGGTAGCCTTATCCCAATCTCCACTGTGCTTCTATAGGACACGCTGAATGAATGAATAACAAGTCCCTGCTATGAAGGAAGTGTCGATTCCTTTTTTTACAAATGACACTGTATCAAACACCCACATTTTCAGTTCCCCACAAATGTTGGTCATGTGGTCATATGAAAAGTGTAAAAAGACGACAAGGAAGGCATTCTTATACTCAAACTGTAGGTAGCCTAGGCTATATCCAAACAAGTGACCACTTGTGTGTCACATACACCTAACTTGTTATGACAAAAACCGAATGTCACTTAATAACAGAAGCGTTATACCATATATGTGTATGACATGTTTATGATACGTTCATGACAGTGTCATGTTACTCTTATGGCGACACTGTCAAGTAAAGTGTAACCATATGTTTCAGTTTTATAGTGTCTGTCTAGTCCACTGTGAAACTGGGAAAATACTCAGTTAAGTGTTCAATACCACCATGATACTAACCACCATGACAAAGGGAATAGAAAATTGGGTAACACTTTACTTGACGGGTGATTTCATAACACATTCATAGCAGCTGTCATAAACTGCACATAAAACATTCATGACTGTTTCATGAGACATGACTCAACATTCATACCAAACCTTTCATGAATGTGGAAGACAGAATGACGGCAACTTGTCAAAATAAAAGTCCAACGATCGCAAAGCAGCATAGCCGTTTTTCTCTCCAGCTTTTGTGAATATTTTATGAATATCTTATGAAGTCTACATCGAATGTCACTTTACTATACAAGTTGTGAAGTATTCTTAATCACTGAGTTTAACACTGGGAGGTAAACTAGCCTACATTCAGCTGACCGGAACGGTTGGTCATTCCCAGTAGCAAAAGATGAGAAATCATCTGCAAAGGTTACAGGCTTGGCTAATCATTCTTCTGACCACCACCCACCCCACCACGGGAATTCCATTGCGTTCTTTAGTCCACATTATGTAGGCCTATGGAAAAGCCAATTATTTCCATTTACACTATGCAGTAATGAGTAGTTTAAAACCACAGGATAATGATTCCCATATCTCCGTAAAACGATCACTTTCACAGTTAGTATGACAACAACTATAAGCACGCCCCATAGCGCAGACTTTGATCAAATATAGCCGACACCCCTAAAGGCACAAAGGTAGATTCCATTCCGCAGATGCCAAACACACACTTCTCTCTTCATTATATTTCTCTATCTTCAGTCATCCGATCTAAAGCCCTACTGCATTCGTAGGCTACCTGGTTCTTTCTTTGGTGTCGGTGAATAAACAAAGAGGAAATCAAAGCGAAATAGAGAAGTTGACTAAGTTAGCTATACGTCACCCAAATGTGTTGATTTCCTAATAACAATTTTTGCAGCCTTGGCACATTCCCCATTTCTGCTCTCAAATAGTAGGCCTATTCACATTTAATTGCTGATTTTTGGGGTATCCCAATCTCCACTGTGCTTCTATAGGACACGCTGAATGAATGAATAACAAGTCCCTGCTATGAAGGAAGTGTCGATTCCTTTTTTTACAAATTACACTGTATCAAACACCCACATTTTCAGTTCCCCACAAATGTTGGTCATGTGGTCATGTGAAAAGTGTAAAAAGACGACAACCCTGCTGGCATTTCAACATTGATTCAACGGTGAACAAACGTATATACCAAGGGTGAATCAATGTTGAATTATGTGTTGGATTTGCAAATCGAATCAACGTTGATATTGAAACATTGTTTCATCATCTGCCGTTTCAACATAGTTGAACACATGTTGAAAGCCTCAACAGTGAATCACTGTTGAATATGATATATTGCAACATTGAAACAACGCAGTAAAAGGGACATTCCAGAATTAGAGGACATTTGGTGTCCCCCCCCTGATATTTCAAATACTCAAGTCCAAAATAACAAAAATGTTCACATAACCTGCAAGTGAAACTGCCATAAAGCAAAACATAATAATCTGCTGGGGAAAAGTGGTTCCTTTACATGATTAAAAATACTGATTAGTTCTGGAACACCCCTTAAAATGGGTTTTTTATCCTGTCCCCGGCTCCTGATGACCAACTTTTAAATCAAATTGAACAGCTAAAATAAGTCTTTAATATATTATCTTTTGCAGTATTTTGTGGATACGCATCTATTGTATCTGTAAAAAAGAATTTATTTAATTATAACATATTTTGAATACTATTTATTGTGCCATGAAGTTGTGTCCCCGAATGTGCACGCAACCCTGTTACCAATACCATTTTTGCCTGGCTGATAAAGGGTTAAAATATTATGTTATATTACAAACAAGAAATGACATCATCCAATCATTTTCAAAAAACATGGGTAGACAAAAGATGAGTGTCTTCTTCCAATTTTAATATATTTTCAAACTTTTCTGGGAAAATTGAGTACGTAAAGCTTAACCACGCAACCCTGTTACTCATGTTTTAAGATTAATGTTGAATAATTTCACTTTTTATTTTCTGTATTTGTATAACCACATTGGTCCTTGACCTTGGTAAAATAGCTAAATTTTACAGCTAGCTTCTGTTCATAAGGTAGATGCTATATTAGCATTAATTCGCAACCCTGTTACTCTAATTAAAGTAACATGGTTATTATCATAGTTATCAGGATATTGTTTGTTAACTATGATATATTTATGATTAAATATGCTGAGTTAAATTATAAAAATGAATTTATTTGTACAATTAAACATTATTTACATATTTTAAATAAATTGCCAGATTTTCTTCTGTTAGTACAGCGTCATTGCAGCATAGTGTGCTAGATAGGCCTAATATCAGAATTTGTAATGGATTTCTACAGATTTATGATGTTATGACTCAATTTGCAACCCTGTTACAAAAACATTTTTATTAAAACAAGGATAAATAATTAAAACAAGGATAAATAAAGTAATTTTGCTATCACACAAAAAATTACATCAATAGTCCTTAGAACAGCTTATATGATTATATGCACAATGTATCTGAGCATATTTGAGAATAGATACTGGAATTATTAAAAAAAAAACTGTATGTCACTGTTCAAATGGAAGATAATTAAGCCTTTGATAGTTAGTCTAATTAACATATATAATATATATTAACAATCTTACCTGAAATCATATGACTATTCAGTGTAAAATGACTTCCTTTATTGAATGAAAAAGGATTTACTGAAAAATATTTTAAAAATGTACTTTTTTCATGCTATTTTGTATTTGTAACAGGGTTGCGTAACTACATGTACACAGCAAATAAAACATATGAGGTGGAAAAAGTACCGTTGATGCCTTATCTTGACAAATCATATAATTTAGTAGTTTATGACCTATATTTCTTAAATATTCAACATAAAATGTTAAAATAGAAAATAATTATTTAAGAAGTGTAAATGCCAAAATGTCCTCTAATTCTGGAATGTCCCAAAATCCAACATGGTTAAAGCCTCAACTACAAATTACCGTTGAATAAACGTTGATATTGCAACATTGCTTCAACATTTTACCTAAATTAGCCTATGCAACTTGCAGTAGGCCTATCACACACAAAAATGATAAACACCTCCATGAAGAACCAGTCAACTTATATATATTTTTAAATTATTTTATTTTGTTTTATGTTTTACAACATAAAAGATCTATCCAAACTCAGGTGTATTTGGTGCGAGAGGCTGTGCATATGTATACCGATGGCATCATTCAGCAACAGCAGGGAGTGTCTTCCGACGGCCACCACCACCCTCTTCAGTGCATACTTCAAATATCTTCCCATGGTGTCCATTATTCGGGTCAGGATGGTTCGCTGAAGACAGCATCTAAAGAGGAAACAACAAACCATTATTGTCAAAAACTAGTGAAAAAGCCTGTGGACATTCTCTGGGATTTGAAGTCAGGTGCAATAGTTAGAAGTAAAGCAGATATGTATACACCACCATTATAAAGTTTGCCATACATTTTGTTATTGTTGATAAAGGTCAAAATCATAGCATCAAAAAAATAAGGTTAGTCAATCAGGTGTACAAACAAAAATGACAATTACCTTCTGAAGGCACCCTTGCCACCATCACCATCTATGTTAAGTCTTGATATCAGTTTACTTGTGAGGGCTCTGCCAGTAAAAGATGAGTAAAAGATAAGATTAAACAAAATGATGCATCCTCTACAATAAATTGAATTGCAATACAATTACAGAAATAATGATTATGATCAGTTTGGCAGATATTCACAACACTACTAACATTACCACCAACACAATGGTAAAGTGGCTAAATTGCAAAATTCGAATTAGAGCATGCATAATAACATAACCCATAGCCCTCACCATGGAACAAAAAAAATACATTCAAAACTCAAACACTTACACCACGTTGAAGGCAGCAGCCATGGCTATCAGACATCATCAAGTAGCAGGTAGTGCCATCCAGACGGACTGACATTGCCCTGGATAGTTGATGGAGCCCACTACAGTCATAACAACAAAAAGACACATGAAAAGAGGGGATAAACTAAACACAGTTACAGACACAAATACATGCTTACACATTATAATGTTATATGTGATTCTACGTGTGTGTGTGTGTGTGTGTTTGTGTGTGTGTCTACCTGGTTAGTGAACTCTCTTGCGGGCTTGAAACTTCTTCAGTATGGAAGTGGCACACATTTGGAATATTCCAGAATGCACTCAGCGTTCTCAGGGCAGCAGTCCTCACAACACACCGACTGCAAACAGAGGGAACACATGGAGACTAAGATGAATAAATTCCAAAACACACAGAACATGAAAAGACCATCTCTGAAGCACTACTTCACTCACATGCATCCTAAATAAACACATGCCTCAGTGCAAGTCAGGTACATCAAACAAGGGCCAAATAAGGACTAAGAAATGAAAATCATGTAGCCTAACACTACCCTTCACAAACTAAAGATCCCTTTACTTGTTGGCATACCCACTCATCATACTTGCCCCCATTCACATCTAATATATGACAGGTCTGTTAATGAACATGGCTATACTAAAATGCAGTTCCTTAGTTCCTTAAGTCAGTGGGTATAGTGGGTATAGATATAACGTATATATGACTTTATTCATTTGTTTTACAGGTCATCTTTCCAGTTAACACGTTATAGCAACACTACATGTATATTACAGTATGTATGTATAATAATGTAAAAATAGTGTTACCTACCTATGTCCCATGGAAGTTCGCAAGGTAACCGTTATTACTGCTACTTAACGTTAACAACCTTCAAATCTGTCTGTAACGTTAGCCTGCATGGTAACAGCCACTTTAAATGTAGCTAACTTGCGTCTGATATTTCATTCAAACTAAAACTCTACATTCATAGCGACATCACAGACAGATAGATATGATATATGATATTACTAGCCTACTATTATGATTATTAACATGATTGTTCATGGTGTGACATATATTTCATATCAAATTGACGCCTTTTCTTGATATCAAATCAATTTGGTTTAACATCCATGCTGATTTCGTTGATTTCGTATTTTACGACCATTTGTTAACATTTTACAATACAACTATTTAGCATTAAAACAGTGTTTCAACATTGTTTCAACATTGACAAAACAACTGACATTATTTCACCTATAATTCAACATTGATTTTCTTGACCTTTTTACAACCATTTAACATTGAACATTGTTTCAATGTTTGTCATACCCTTTTACAACCATTTAGCATTAAACATTGTTTCAACATTGTTTAAACATTGACGCAACAACTGTTATTTCACCTATATTTCAACGTTGAAGGTCGGTTGTGTGCCGACTGGGAAGGAAGACATTCTTATACTCAAACTGTAGGTAGCCTAGGCTATGTCCAAACAAGTGACCACTTGTGTGTCACATACACCTAACTTGTTATGACAAAAACCGAATGTCACTTAATAACAGAAGCGTTATACCATAAATGTGTATGACATGTTTATGACACGTTCATGACAGTGTCATGTCACTCTTATGTCGACACTGTCAAGTAAAGTGTAACCATATGTTTCAGTTTTATCGTGTCTGTCTATTCCACTGTGAAACTGGGAAAATACTCAGTTAAGTGTTCAATACCACCATGATACTAACCACCATGACAAAGGGAATAGAAAATTGGGTAACACTTTACTTGACGGGTGATTTCATAACACATTCATAGCAGCTGTCATAAACTGCACATAAAGCATTCATGACTGTTTCATGAGACATGACTCAACATTCATACCAAACCTTTCATGAATGTGGAAAACAGAATGACGGCAACTTGTCAAAATAAAAGTCCAACAATCGCAAAGCAACATAGCCGTTTTTCTCTCCAGCTTTTGTGAATATTTCATGAATATCTTATGAAGTCTACATCGAATGTCACTTTACTATACAAGTTGTGAAGTATTCTTAGGCTACGTTTATACGGTGACGATGAAAAGAGAAGACTCAGAAGTGGCGTCTCGTCTTCATTTTTTTATTCGCGTTTAGACGAGCATTCTCAGGGGGAAATCTTTGGGGCCGTTTATACGAGAACGATTGCGAAGGAAGACGACAAAATATTTTATCATAAGTCCCTTTCGTTTACACGGCGACCCCGCCATCGGGGCTTGAAGATGCAAAAATCTGAAGACTCCTTCCAGAGTGTAGAGTTTTGAAGACGACCCGGGTTGCGTCTCCGTCTAAACAGCTAAACCAAAGATCCTTGATTACCTCTCTGGCTAAACTGTCAAATTAGAATGTCTGCGCGTGACGTACCGGGGTTCTATCACACCACCACCCAGCGGTCTGGAATGCATATCCAATCGAATATCACATACTCTTGCGTCGTCATATAAACAAAGATTTCCCCCTGAGAATGCTCGTCTAAACGCAAATAAAAAAAATGAAGACGAGACGCCACTTCTGCGTCTTCTCTTTTCATCGTCACCGTATAAACGTAGTCTTTGGAAGGAGTCTTCAGATTTTTGCGTCTTCAAGCCCTGATGGCGGGGTCGCTGTGTAAACGAAAGGGACTTATGATCAAATATTTTGTCGTCTTCCTTCGCAATCGTTCTCGTATAAACGGCCCCTTAATCACTGAGTTTAACACTGGGAGGTAAACTAGCCTACATTCAGCTGACCCGTATTTGTGTAACCTGGAACGGTTGGTCATTCCCAGTAGCAAAAGATGAGAAATCATCTGCAAAGGTTACATCATAAAACAAATACATTTTTATGAAACAAAAATTATTTGCTTGACCATGTTCTGTCACTTTGACATTGGAGTAGCCCATTGACTCAGATGTGACGTGATCAGGTAAGAGGTTTGGAACAAAAACGGCAATGCTGCTTTGCGATTGTTGGACTTTTATTTTGACAAGTTGTCGTCGTTCTGTCTTCCATATTCATGAAAGGTTTGGTACTAATGTTGAGTCATGTCTCATGAAACAGTCATGAATGCTTTATGTGCAGTTTATGACAGCTACTATGAATGTGTTATGAACTCACCCGTCAAGTAAAGTTTTACCGAAAATTGAAAAATCACTAAGCACTGTGTGTGTATGTGAGTGTGTGTGTGTGTGTGGTACCTGTGTGCCTGTGTGTGCATGTGCACGCATGTGTGTGTATGTGTATGCGTGTGCGCATGTGTGTGTGCGTGTGGTATCTGTGTGCCCGTGTGTGCATGTGTGTGTGTGTGTGTGTGAGTGTGTGTCCACGCACATGTGTGTGTGAGTTTGTGTGTGTGTGTGTGTGTGTGTGTCAGGGTTTCCGTTGTCTGGTAATTACCGGACATTGGCCGGAAAAAAAATTTGGCTAATTGAAATTGGCTAATAATCCCGTCCCCTAACGCAATCTGAATTTGAGAATAAGCCTTAATGTGTATGCCTATATTATACGTCCTCTGGCTATGTTTTTAAATGAACAGGCTCTACCGTTTGAAAAGTAAGCTATTAAACAACACGCATAGCCTATGCTGCATTTCAAATAGGAAGCGCACGCTTAAAACGTCCATATTAAACAACGAACAAATGAGTGAGGCGGTTCAAACATGGCCAGGCCCAGGCAGACTAGCCTTAAAAGTTTTTCAGAGGCCAGACGCGATGGATGATGATAAATTGGTAACGTCTGAAGCCTTAGATGTCCGGTCAACTCCACCACCACCAGATAAAAAGCAGAAGTGTCGGGCGTATCTTTCGGAATCAGTGACATTGGAAGTGGAGTTGCGGGGGGTGCGGCCGCTCCAAGACACTGTCATTCTCCGTGTACACCGGACATGCAAAGGGTTCTTTACCCAAAGCATACAGTAGGCCTATGCGTTGCCTATGCGTTCTCTGTCTATGATCTGCAGGGTTAGGGCCTCCTCGACGAGGCGATTACTGGTCCGCGGATAATTTCTGGCACAATTAAACGGTATCATTGAACCGCGGCCGAAAGAAAAAGAAACTAAACATTTCCCAGAATAGGAAACATTTCTTAATGTATTGTTATCAAATAAAGAGGCATAGCATTAGGGGGTGTGAGCGCTCATTCTTGTGTGTGCGCATCTGTGTAAGTTAAACAGTCACCACTGGAGATAACGTGGGTAGCAGCAACAAACAACGTAGCCTTTTTAAAACAACGAACGAAGCGGACTCTTGCTGTCCATGAAAAGGTACTGGCTAGATCTTGTTAGGCATGTTTAAGTTAGGCTAATGAACATGTTGCATTCTATACAGCCTGATTATGTCATTCTTTAAGCTACATAGCCTGTCTCCAGTTTTCCTCAATTTGACTAATTAAGAAGGGATAATAGGATATTTGACCGGCATATCATCAAAATGTCCGGAAAACGAAACCTCTGTCAGAGTGGCAAAGAATCCTCCCCCCCGGAGACAGGAAGCCAGGTACGTATTGGTACGCACCATTTTTTCTAGCGGAAACTCTGGTGTGTGTGTATGTATGTATGTGTGTGTGTGTGTGTGTGTGTGTGTGTGTATGTGTGTTCGTGTGTGTGTGTGTGTGTGTGCGCACATATGTATGTGTGTGTGTGTGTGTGTGTGTGTGTGTGTGCGCATGTGTGTGTGTGTGTGTGTGTACATGTGTGTGTGTTTGTGTGTGCGTGTGTGTGTGCGTGTGTGTGTGTGTGTGTATATGTGTGTGTGCGTGCATGTGTGTGTGTGTCTGTGCGCGCATGTATGTGTGTGTGTGTGTGTGTGTGTGTGTATGTATATGTGTGTGTGCGCGCATGTGTGTGTGTGTGTATGTGTGTGTGTGCGCGCATGTGTGTGTGTTGTCCAAATTGCTGAGAAATGCTTAGGAAAGGAAAGGAGGTTAGAGCGCTGGCAATGCAGCATGCTGACTTGATTACCTGATTCTGCCTGCGGAACAGTTCAATGCAGATGAGGTCCACTGAGGGCTTGATGGGCGCTGAGAGGGCCACACGCAATCAGGTGCAATACGTACCTGGCTTCCTGTCTCCAGGGGGGAGGATTCTTTGCCACTCTGACAAAATACCTTTTGTTAGCCTGAGCAGGAGCTCTCAGTCCCATCGAGGCTATAGAGGACAGGGGTGTGAGGGGGGCTGGGGAGATGCCAATGTGAAATTTATCAGCAACTTTTTCCCTGGGACCAGTATGTTTTTTAGAAGAGAAGTCTTACATATTTATACGGTCAGTATAGGCATATGTCCTTTCATATTTGAAGTGAGTGTGTAATGAAAAGGTTCAACTTTCTGAATCAGCCAGAATCTTGTTTGTTTGTTTGTTTGTTTTGTTTGTTTGTTTTGTTTTGTTTGATATGTAGTGAGGTCTCCGAATTGCTGCTCCTACATAGATCATGTGGGCTGTGTATGGGCTGTCCAGGCCAGTACATCTGCAAAGGGTCGTTTAAAAGCCTGGAACAGGTACTAGCTGGTTGCTCTCCAGAACATTTCCTGAACATTTAAATGCAGACCCAGATCTGAGGGTGAAAAGCATTGCATTGTTAAACTCATATTTGTTCAGCTTTTGTGATTATGGTGTTCTCCCTCATGAGCCAAACATAACTTATCTTAGTTGATTTTCAGAAATAACTGTTTTTAAATCAGTGTTAGCTACTTAAATTGCAAATCTGCTGCTGTCAAACTTGCATTATGTAGCTCAAAGGAGGTGTTATGAAACAGAAAGAGTGTTGAGCCCTTTGAGAGGAAATCTCTTAACTGAAGGTGAAATTTCTGCCATATTTACTGCTGTTTGTGTGAAAGTCTATCAGCAGCAAGGCAGAACACTTCCATTCTCCATCACCCTAACAAAATACTGGGTGATAAATCTATCGTGTCATAAATCTTTTCTTTCGACAGCGGACAAAAGTGTGACTTCTTTTCTCTTCTTGTCCGTTGAAGGTTGGAGGTGTGCAGAATGTTTTTATTCCATTTTTATTTTTTCACGAAACTGCACATTTTTTTCTGACATATTGAGGGTTCGCTGCCGGATGATCTTTGTGCCAGGGTCAGCCATTGATTCCCTGTTATCTCCCAGTAGATTCCAATAAGCTGCACAGCAGCCACAGTCCCTCCATCTCATGGGTCTTATGTTCTGTTCTCTCTCTCTTTCTCTCTTCTTCTGTTCTCTCTCTCTTTCTCTCTTCTTCTTTTCTCTCTCTCCCCTTCTCTCTTTGAAAGTGTCAGGAAGGTCTTGAACTTCACTCTTGCATTCACCACATAGCACTGAGGCATAAGGGCGGATTAATGATTGGCAATTACAGTGATGATTTCTGTCAGACTGTCTTGTCTGTCTGTCTGTATGTCTGATTTTCTTTTTCTTTTTTGCTTGTTAATGTTGAAAGTTGGGAAATGTATTTTTTCATGCCAACATATTAAGTTTACTTTAGATAGTCCTGAGTTACTTAACATGCATAATGCCCTGTCCTTATTACTGTGTGCTAGTTCAAAATCAGGTCTTACCATCTCACTGCCTCCAGAATATTCTGCATTCTAGTTTCTCTGACTCCCCCGCTGTGGACACCAATCAGGTTTTGCGTAGGTCATGCCAGGGGTCAATGTCCTGCAGATGGAGTCCAGGGCAGGTCACACACCTGAGACTGCTGAGGGAGAGCACCTGTGTTACCAGGACCACATCGTTTGATTGCTTATATATCCTCATTGTGTCACCTGTCACTGGGTTCCGTATGTGTTGTGGTGCCCTTGCTGGATTGTTGTGCTACTGTTGCCTATGCATATGGGTGTATTTTGGTGTCTGTGTTGTGGTGGACAACTGTTTGTGTTGTGGGACAACTATTTGTGTTGTAGTGTTGTGGGACAGCTGTTTGTGTTGTGGTGTTGTGGGACAGTTGTTTGTGTTGTGATGTTGTGGGACAATTGGTTGTCTATGGATCTGCTCACACTGATGTTAGGGCTGGTGGTTCTTTATTGGACATAGCAGATTCATGCAGCAGTAAACATGAATAGAATGGTAATGAGGTGCTCTAACATCTCTATCCCATGCAGAGATATACTCTCATTTAAACACAGTGAGCATGACTTCTAAGAACACTGCGCCATGCAAGAAGTCTGTTAGGAGATGATCACAAAAGCAAACAAGCATTGTTATTTGAGCATTTAAGTGAATCTTTGCTTTGATATAGATCTAGTTTGTTCTAGTTTGTCTTGATTTATTGAAATTTCTCTCAATCAGACAGTTTACTAAAAAACATTTTGTTTCTTTTCCACTCTACATTGAGGAAGAGGGCTGTGGGCACAAATCTCTGTGCACAAGGTTGTCTGGCCACAAGGTTGTCTGGCCAAGAATCTTCTGTTAAAGTTTTGATGGGTAGGAGGGGACTATGATATAACTCTGAATGAGCAAACCCACTGAGTTCACTGAGAAGTAAATTCTGTCTTGACAGAACCCTGGTCCTGGATGCTGGACAGGCATGCTCGATGATTTTCAAAGGTACAGATTATTTCTTCAGAGCCGTAGGGATGTCCACAGTGTGAGGCTAAAGCCCCTTTCCAGGCAACAGGTTTGGAGGCTATGGGGTAAAGTTTGAGCTTAGTCCAAGTATTTCATACTCCACTGTCTGCACTTTCTTGTCTAGGTGTCTTTAGGGGGACAGTGCCATTTTGTGGCTAGAGGGGTCTCAAAGTGGAAATTCTTGTTGTTGAAAAAGTTTTTAATGCAGACAGCGAGGTCCCTCAACTGCCTTGGGGTCCAGGACAGGTGCCAGCCAGTGTCTAGGGTGTCTTTGGGTATTGGGTGGGCTTGGGTAGGCTACGAAACAAGTAAAGCCCACCCAATACCCAAAGTAACCATCACGTCCTGGTCCACGGGGGGCAGCCGTGGCCTACTGGTTAGTGCTTTGGCCTTGTAATCGAAGGGTTGCCGGTTCGAACCCCGACCAGTAGGAACGGCTGAAGTGCCCTTGAGCAAGACACCTAACCCCTCACTGCTCCCCGAGCGCCGCTGTAGCTACGAAACAACAACATTTTAACAATATAATCGTGCTGTATCGTTGGTATGAAATAATATATTTATTATTAAATTATCCGAGGTGGCGGAACTGCGTTCCTCCCACTTTAATTCCTGCATATGACCGCTGTCTGCTGTGTTGGGCTAATGGGACAGTGCTAATTGAGTAATGCCAAGCTAGATTATCATTTTCCAATGTTAAAACCATTTATCACATGAAAAATAACAATGTTATTATCATGTGATAATAACAATAATAACAATACTCTGTGTTTCCAGGATATCATGTTCAAGTTGTAAACATATTTTTTAGTGAATAGTGAAATAGTTTTTTTTTTGTGAGGTCAGAGTAATATTGACCTTTCACCACCCAAATATAATCAGCCACAAAACTTCTGTTAGACTTTTTTTGAGGACGGTCACTGAAAGGACCTGTAACAAATATCGGAGGCTGCTGAAAAGGCAAGCCAATGGCTATGGCACTCACATGCTATTTGGGGTCATGTTGTAACCTGAATTTACTCTGAGACGCTGCTGCTGTGTTTCTGGAGTGGTAGTTGTTGGTGCCTACATCAAGGGCTTGCATGTAGGCTGTGTACTGTATGTTGTTGATCAGATCATAAGTGTCCACAGTAATGAAGAGGAATGACTGGAGAATTTATGATATTGCTTGGTGCTTGGCTTGCAAGGGCTTACAGTTGGTCTGGTTATGTTGCTGATTGGATCAGAATCAGAAACTGTGGGAGCAAAGAAGAGGAATGACCAAAGACTTTGGTGGTACTTCTTGGTGCCCTCATTAAGGGTTGGTGTTTTGTTTGTTGTATAGTTGCTGATGGGATCATAAATGGCCACAGCAAAAAAGATGATTAACTGAAGAATTTGTTAGTATTTGTGGGTGCCCACATCAAGGGACTACCCGGGAAATCCAGAGTTCTCGCGAGAGCACAGTTTGAATTGTGCCCGCAAGATACTCTGGCCACGAGCAATGATCCAAATTTCTTCTATCTCTCGAGCGAGAGGGACCAATCAAATCGGTGTAGGCGCGACAAAGGCGAGCTACACTGATGACTGACACTGGTGAATTGTTGTGATTGGTCGTAGCGTTATCCAACTGCGTGCAGTGAGAGTTTCAAATGCATGCTTGGTGCCGCCCCTCGAATTGGGCCATTTTCATTACTCGTGGCCAGACCCTTAATCTGAAAGATTCCAGGGTTTGGTTTACCAGGCTATCAAGGGACTGCAGTTTGCTTGGCTGTGTTGCTGATCGGATCATAAACGGCCACAGCAAAGAAGACAAATTACCAAAAAATGTGTCGTATTGGTTGGTAGACAACCTATCATGAGTGTGGAGGGAGCTGGGACTGAGATGCCAGATACCACTGTTGAGCCTTCTGGAGGTCACCGATGAATGACGAAGACAAAAGTGCAAGTGAATATTTGTACCAAATTTGAAAAAACATCCCTACAGGCATTTATGATATATAATTTTCTCAAGAATGCAAGGTCCTTGACCTCGACCTTTGACCACCAGATTCAAATATTTGTTATCTGTGAGTCAAAGTGAATATTTGTATCACATATGAAACTAGATGTACCGCATAACGGTACAAAATATGACCGCCACTCAGTCCTGTACATCCGTTCCGCAAAAATAAATCACACTTCAATTTGTCTCCATATTTTACTCCATCCCCCACTCTTGAAACTTTTGTGTATGCTTGTTTGGCATGCCTGAGTGTGTGTGTGCGGCTGCACAGAAAGCAGCCTACTGGTGCTGAAAAGGTGAATAGATTGTAGAATAGCCAAAGAAGATGTAGCATTGTTATAAAACCTTTAAAATCTCTAAACAATCACAAGTAGGGCAGTTCATCACAGTTCATCCATTGCAACTGGATTGATGAAAGGTCACTTACACCTGTAGGCTACATTGTATTTGGGAAAAGCAAAAGGTATCAGCATAATGTTATTTATGTATTTTTTTTTTTTTTTTATGTATTTATAAACAAAAACATCTCTGTCAGTTCCATGCCGTTTTCAACAGCTATCAAAAACAAAGGTCATTTTTGGATGGATGGATTTTTTGTGAATGTTTCTTCTTCTACATAAGATTTTAGTCATCTTTAGTTCTTGTAATACTTTATTGTCAATGCACAAATTAAGTAACAGTAGTCTGAAACATTATTGTTAATGCACAAATTAAGTAACAGTAGTCTGAAACGAAATGCTGTTTTACATCTAACCAGTGGTGCAAATAACTGACATGTCCAAATGTCAACATACACATTTTAACGGGCCAAAGTTGAAGAGCTGTTGTCCGTTATTGTTCGTGCAAATATAGGCTGATTCATGTTCCCTTGCATTGTGTAACTGAGGTCCATGGCTAGTCTGGCTTTCATCAGACCAAGCTCAATCTTTTAAGAAATCAAAAAATAAATAGCGGGCAGATCAGGCTGGGTTCACCATAGGCACCCGATATTGTTTAATTTTCCGATTGAGATATCCACGCTCTGGCTATTCTAAAGGCAAAAATGCATCAGGGAGTTATGACAAAACTGTAACTAACAAACTAGATCCTAATAGAAAGCTGTTAGCTTCCCTAAGCTACAGGTAGGCTTATAAGGTAGGCCTATTTACAACATAAATTGTCAATAGGCTATGCTGGCGACACAAATAAAATTGGAAACCAATGGCGTTGGAAACCAATGGCTTACACCTTACAGTATCTTCACGAAGTTTAGCGTTTGCAGCCATCTTGAATTTAATCACAATAAGTCGAGCGTCGAGTAAGAATGAACAGGTATGATAAGGGATCAGATTCCAAAAATAATTCAGTGGAAATGCATGGATTCCAGTTGCTGCTACTGGAAGAATCTGGAATCCATGCATTTCCACTGAATTATTAACTAACTAACGCCAGATTTTGGAGTGCAGGGGACAAGCCGAGATGGGCTATGAGACATACGTTCACACTCGGTATCATGTTTCAATACACTTTAGGTCAATTCTCCTTTAATTTCACAGACTACAACTACCAAGCTGGAATCAAAGCACATCGATTCCCCTCTCACACCCTGCACGCACTTAAAACAAAATAAACAGGCGTCTCAGTCTCACGCATGTGTAGGCAAAACTGTATCAGACCGGTGTAACGTTGGTAAATCTTCCATTGCACAGAATGATTTTGTAGCACGTGCAATAAATGACAGTCGAAAGATACAATCAATTTGCTTGGTATAACCGCATTTATAGTTTTCTACAAATGCAATCAATCAAATTGGCCTCCATCACTCAACCAACGCTAACGGTAACATTACCTAGGTCCTTATTGATATTATAAGATTAACGTACCTGCAGTAAAAACCAAGCATGTCAGATAAACATCCTCAGATTTATTTCGGCTTCAAGAAGAAATGGGAATTACATTTCATGTGAACATCGTCCTATCCTTATTAGATGTTCTCTGCGGTAAATTACAGTCCTTGTAGGAAGCGTCCATTGTTTTTCCAACCCACTTTTAACTTCCAACAAAATTACGTCTCACTGCAACGATGCCTGGCAATACTGGCAATACTGCAGCCATGATGATGATGATGAATATTTATTTTGGCTTTCTTTTAATCCTACTGAATTTGTAATTATGTATCGGCCGTTCTAATACCCATAGTATGTGGGTGCCTGTGTGTGTGTGCATGTGTATATGTGTGCACCGCCATCTACAGGCCAATGAGTGTACAGTCACTAAATGTACACATAACCTAATTTTTTTTAGACCCCCCCATGGATGAAATTCTACGAAACTTGGCATACCCCCAGAGAATGCCAGGTCAATCATACACATAAAATTTGGTGCAGTTCTGAACATCGTAACTGAAGATAGGGGTGATTAAAGCAGAATAATATTGCATTTTCATTTTTTACCGGGGGGGTGCAGATCACAAATGAGTAATTATGGGCCTGGTTGATGTGGGCCCTTGAGACCAACATACCATAAAAGATTCTCCATCCTCAGTGCCACGGTTCAGGTAGTTATTTAGGAAAAACTGCTTTTTTTGCGGTTCGGGGGGCCCAGCACGGGGGGGGGGGGAGTGGCCCATGGGGACAAAACTAAATTTTTCCGTAAAAGTCTAGTGGGGCTACACACCCACCAAATTTCATGTGCCCCGGTGGTTCGGTGTCCTGGGTATCGTTGACCAAAAATTCGTAGATGACGGGGGAAAAAAAAAAAAAATGTTGACAATCCCTATATGACCGCTTCGCTACCTTAAGGAATATATTGCACTTAGGACATTAAATCTAGCTTGGATTTGATCAGTAGACATGATTGATGATAATATATCTCCATTTGTCCACCATAAATGACCTAAACATTATATTTTAACCAATCATTGAAATAGATATGTATTTGAAATCACTGGCTGGATCAGTCCACAGATGGCCCTTTCATGTGCAGAAAGAATTTTGAAAAAAGGAGGTTGCTTATCGGAGATTTTCTGTTCTGAATATTGCTATTTTTTGGGTATTCGCCAAAAGGCATGTGACATAGTGGATACGTGCAGTCCTGGACTGACACCAGTCACACCTTACGCCTTGTAACTCCAGTTTTAAACTAACCTTGGATGGACCTTTGATGGCATGAATTGTTACTTTGCTGTGTTTAAATCTGACAGCAGGAGGGATGTCAACATTTTATGCCATTTTGGGCCTTTTTTTGAGGTTTTTTGGCCTAAAACAAGGATGGGGGCCTAACTCCCCCTGGGTTGTTTCAAATTTTGTACTATTTTGGCTTTTTGAGTTTTTAGGTGGACCCTTCAAACCAGTGGTCCCCAAACTTTTTCTTCTGAGGGCCAGCTTACTATGCCTGGCTGTAAGAGAGGGCCAGAGACTCGGAGTATATCAGTAACCATAAATAGCTTAGTGCTGTGAACAACAGCAGTCTACCTTAGTTGAATATTCCATTACATTTAATCTATAGGCTTTTGCAATTTAATACCATTGTTAGCTGTGTTTATATTGCCATCATGCCATATCAGTGTAAAATGTAACTCAAATTAAATAATACTAATAAAAAGACTTTTGCATTCCCAAAAGTATTAGCAGGTAGTCCCAAAAGTATATTTCATTAAAAATGTGTGAACTCTGAACTCCGAAAATGTAAAGTTCTCAAACTATGAGAATTTTATGAAGTGTATATGACTTGAATATAAGTTAGTTAGTTATTAACAATTCATTGATAAACTTTTAGAATACTTTGAGCACAGATGCAGTCAGCATAGCCTCATTGCATTGTTTGCAGATAGTTCTACATTTCATTCCGTTTTTGATGGCAAACGCGAAACAGCGCCAAAACAACCACCAGTGGACAAAAAGAGTATTACATGTGTACTGTTAAGACTCGCCATAGAGAATGGGGGAAATTGCGGAGGTTATAGTTTGACGATGTCGTACTCCCGTGCGGGCCGGTTGCTATATACCACGGACATGTTTTGGGGGGCCACCCAAAATGAGGTGGCGGGCTGTAGTTTGGGGACCACTGCTTCAAACTGTCCAAGTTTCATCAAAATCGGTGACGTAGCATGTGTCACCCCCGCCTGGTCCTCTCATGGACACACTCTTAAACTTCTATCAGGCCAATCAAATCGTGTATAGAGTCGTTAGGCAGGCTTAACATAATGATTGATGGCAGAGTTGCAACGGTTTGGCTTGAATTCCCTGCTACTTGAAAACAAAGAAGATGGATGTTGCTGTTGGCCAACAGTGTGACACGAGTTAAGCTTGTTTTAAGTTGGCAAAAGTTTGAACTAGCCAACTAGCTCCACTGGTGGGAAAACGCATGGGACTCAGCGCTGTCCTATTGCTGTGCAGAGGGAATTTGAAAGACAACCGATTATCCTGCCCCTCGGACTGAGCACTGCGAACGGTGAGTGCCCAGACCCTACATTTTAATGTGGGTCTGGCTCGTCAGGCTAATAGGCTAAAACCTAGCAACCCAAAACCCAAATAAGGAAGCGGGTGCCGACTGCGCAAATAAGGAAGCGGGTGCCGACTGCGCGGGTGCCGACTGAGTCTCGCAAGCAAGCGGACTAGTTGAATAGCCTACTCCAGAACTAGCTGTTGTCAAATTGTTGGGAATTTAATTGATTAACACGTCACATAAAATGTTATTGAGTGTTGTTGATACACAATAGGCAACTTGTGTCCTCGGAACAAAATCTGATATTTAGAATGCCCACTTGTTGCCCTGCATGGCTAGTGGCTCAAATGGATATAACACTGGGACAGAGACTGGGTAGACAAACAGAGCAGAACTATTACCTGCATCTCTATGCCATATAAAGGGGTGAGAGAACTGGTTAAATATAGTTTTAGCAAATGGCATACTATTATTATTATTATTAGTAGTAGTAGTAGTAGTAGTATTAGTATTATTATTATTACCACAATTTAAAAAAGAGCACAAGACTGAAACAGAGAAGCACAAGAAGGTTTTGTCAATTTCTGCCAAGTCAAAAATGGATACTGTTGGAGCTGTTGAAAAACAATAGTGAATGACTGCCAGCTAGTGGCATGGAGGACAGCTTACAGGTTGCTGATACATCAGCTAATGCTACAATCAGCATCAGGTTGGAGCAAGTCTCTAATGACTTTGAGTAATGATACTTAAGAGCTAAGAATCTTATCTGTGCAACTCTCAAGTCGTTAAAATTGAATATTCACTGCTTGAAGACATTTTGTCAAATTAGATGCACGTATTCAGGGGATGACTGCGTCATCGATGTTGCCACCAAATAACCATTGATTTTGGGCCTTGAATGTTCAGTGGGGGATTCTGTGTGCCTTGGTTCAACCTCCACGCTTCCCCCAAACCACAACTCTGTTCTCCGTTTTGAGTTGAAGAAAAAGTCGAAACTTAATTTTGAGTGAAGACAATTCCTGTGTGGTCTCATTATCCACTCTCATTTCCTCATTAGCCAGACTGAAGGTGTTTGATGAACAAGAATCACACTCACTCACTTTCACACACACAGACATAGTCAAGCATGCTCTCTCTCTCACTCATTCTCTCATTCTTTCTCTCACACACACACACACAACAACACAAACATACACACACACACACACGCACAGACACACACAAACACACACACACATACACACACACACACACACACAGACACAGACACAGACACACACACACACACACACACACACAGTTCACAACAACAAAAAACATAGAGGCAAATATGGAGGGACGAAAAACCTTGTTTCATCACCTTCCGTGTTGAAACATATCAAGGCCAAATAAATGTTGACAGCTGGCAATGGTAGAAAAAATGGCAAAACTCTGCCCTGATGACAGCTTTTCAGATGCAAAGAGACATCTTTATGTCAATCTGTGCAGACACTCCCCTGTGTAATTGTGTGCTTGAAGACAGTACCATCTCACAGAGAAAGAATAGAATGCTAGAAAACAACTTTAGGAAGGGGTGTTAGGTGATATGTTTGAATGCAAAGAGTGCACCGCAAGGACTGGAGAGAGAGAGAGAGACAGAGAGAGAGAGAGAGAGAGAGAGAGAGAGAGAGAGAGAGAGTCAGAGTCTTGCTCATATGGCCTTGAGTCTCAGAGAGAGAAAGAACACTTTGCTGCTCTCCGTGGTGCTGAAACTGCTTCTCTGTGTCAACCTGTCTATCTACCAATCTCTCTGTCTCTCTCCCTCTCTTTTTGCTGTCATTCTCTTCCTCTTTTATCCGTCTCCCTCTCTTCTTCTTTCTTCTTCTTCAGCCACCTTTTCCTATGCTCTCTCTCTCTCTCTCTCTCTCTCTCTCTCTCTCCCCCCCCCCCCTCTTCCCCTCTGTGTCGGGCATCCAGGAGGGATCGGTAGAAAGTAACCCAATTCCTGTAGAGGCACAGTGTGTGCAGGTTTTTTAGATGACCTTCCAGTCATGCTCTAAAGAAAGTCAGAAGAGGTCATAAGTAAAGAAAGGTGATCACTCCAGAACTTAAAACTGAAGCAATCCAACTTTCATCAAGTCAGGGCAAAATACAGAAAGCTCAAGAAACAGATTTCTCCTTGTGAAATAAACAATCCATTTTAGAATGGCTCTGAATGTTTTTTTATTTGACTTAATGAGTTAAATTGGTGAGTTTTAATTTTGGTTTATTATCAGAGCCATCTTCAGTGTGGCCCTTATGTGAAATCTTGGTCCACAAGTCAGATGTCATGGATTTTCATATAATTTCCACATTGCTTATTTTTGATATTTATCTCGTCAATAGAACATACTTGAGAAACTCAGAAGGGGGTTGAATATGGAGCACAAAGAGTCTCTTTGAGGCTCAAGCATACCTGTCTCTGCGTGCTGAACACACATTGAGGACAGTGGTTGAAATGAAACAGCGGTGCTTAATGTCTGCCATTATGAGGCCTTGAGGCCATCACTTTCATTTACGCTGCATATTCATTACTATGTTACCTTTGTAGAGAGAATATCATTATCAATATCAATGGTGTCAGGATGAACAATCTGTGGAGCAATTGGAGCAAGACCCTGAAAAAAGATAAAGTCCAACCCAAAGGTTTTGAAAGACAGCTTCTGAAAATGAGGCACTTTGCTGGATTGTCCTGGCACGAAATAGCAGGACATGATAACTCATCAGTCAGATGACGTGCTGTAATGTAAAAGGAGAGTTGTTAAGTGTGTAATGGAGAGAAAGAGACACTAGTGTCAGTCAGATCTTAAATAAATCATCATACCTTACTGCTCTACTTGACAGCATGTATACATCTTCACTTATATTCCACAGATGCTTGTCAGGAACGGTCAGATTGAAACAACATTAGCAACAAAACATATTTAATTGTCGGGAGATAATGTACTATATATATATTTTTTTAATTAATTCAGAATACATTTAATTTCATCTATGTCATCTATAAAGAGATGGACCTTCCTTTAACAACACATACTGTGTAATGCCTCATTTAAACAAGGCCACAACCGTATGAAGGTGTCTTCCACATGAATAAAAAAAACATGTAAATGGCAACCCACTCTTAAGCTACTCATGTGAGCGGGCTAGGCTAGGGAGCAGCAGAGCAGTTAAACAGTCTCCCGCATGAAAATGGAATGGAAGCTAGCGGCAGACCGTGCTAACTAATTCTGGGCCACATGCTACGCCACACTGTGTTGTGCCTCCAGCCATGGTAAACACTCGTCAGTGAAGGCCTCTCTGTCCTGTGGTCATGCCCATTACCTCCCCGCTAATACAGAGGAACCAAAGAGTCACCAGCGCACTCAGTAATGAGAGCTGCAAGGTCGGCCTGCAGTCAGAGCCCATGCAATGGAGTTTAATGCCTTTAATGAGAGAGGAAGAAAAGGGGAAGAAAGAAAGAATAATATTCATTAATTTGGACAATTTCAATATTCCATCTACCAGACATGGACAGGATACAGTATTTAAGCTTGTCCTACCATGCAGGAACCAGTCATTTATGTGCATAAGGCAAGTAAGTAAATAGGTGTATATACTGTATGATAACTCTCTCTCCGTAATGTTAAGGTATAGAGGGTACAGGTAGTATCTAGAATGTACAAAAGCCTCATGCATGGGAAATGTAATGTTAATGCCAAATCAAATTTAAAAATACAGCTTTTGAAATGGAATCACTCAAAACCACATTCTAAAAGAAAATTATGCTTCCATGCACAATAGGCTGATTACCATTTTGCATTTGTTAAAAAAAAAAAAGATAATTCCATTCTGACCAACTCATTTGTAACAATGCACTTAAACCATATGCGCCTCTTCTCCAGAGGAAACAGCAAAAACAGCAAAGGTTACTCTGATAATCAAGTGCCTGGCCAGCAAACAGTATGTGTCTTTGTCCTAGTTTTCTCTAAGAGTGTTGTTTATGCGGTTTCATGGCTGTTTGCATGAAGGCAAACATTGATGAATGAGAGTGTTTTTCCTGCAGAGGAGAACAAAAAAGGCTGAAACGAGGCCTCTTGGTCCTAATTATGCTTGGGATGACCCATCATTTGATTAATTCAGTCATGTTTGGTCCCAATCAGATGAGTCTTTGTCTTTGCTGTGACAGAAACAGACCAGAACCCATGAGCTTAAGGGGGAAAAATGCTTCATGATGCAATCACTGATTCCCTTCCATGTTACACAACACATACAAACGCACATATCAATAATAAACAGAATAATAAAAAAAACAGTGCTGGGCAATGAACACATGGTTATAAAAAGGAGAAGTAACTAATGCCAGGATGACAAGTAAACTCATTTGTTCACGGCATATTCAGTTTTGGTCAATTGCTTATTTTAAATTCTGTAATGTTACGACCCTGCCGGGTCTCCACTGGCCCCGCCCACTTGCGCTCATGTTTGTCTGTCTCTGTATGAAGCAGGTTGCCCGAGATGTGCAGGTGTTTGGTATTGCCCTGATGAGCACCTGTATTTGAAGGCCTGGGTTCCAAGCGCAGATGGGCTTCCTCTCGACCTATCCTCTCGACCGTCGTCTTTTTGTTTTGTTTGAGTACATCCTTAGACATACACTCGCACGACACCTTGTTTTTATTCCTTACACTGACTTTTTTTGTATATTACTTTAATAAATATTCTTTATTTACTCATTCTTGCGTGGAACTCCCTTATGTATCTCATGCGTGAGCCAGCATGCGTTACAGTAACCAGATGTCAATAGTATAGTAATAATAATTTGATGAGATGAGATGCTGGCAAAGTGAAAAATGAAATAGTCAAGTTAGTGCTTCCTGGGATGTAGATGATTGCAAGTCAGCATGGTAGCCTCTGAAATCTCTCCAGATCCCTGTGTTGCTTATGCCTGCAACAGGTTCATCATGGAGGCCATGGCCTTGCCGTTCTCATCAAATGTCACAGGCACTCTGCCATGAGTCCTAGAATCACACAGAAAGGGTGAACTTGTCAGCTTCCCTGCACAGTGAGTCAGCCCCTGTCAGTCTAAATACCCCGTCAAGGCCTTTGATGGCAGCTTTTGGGTGTACATGTAATGGCATTTTGAAAAACGGTTGCAGGCCCTGTGAAGTGAAGCAGCACAGTTTAAAAGCAATCCGAGGTTACGCTTGCTGCTCGCATTTCTGACACGTGTATGTGCACAGACACACACACACACAAAATGCAAAAATTCCTCCGAGCTGTTTCTGTTCAAAGGTACATGTTTCCACATTTTGTCTGCGTCAGCACACACAAGCTGTGGTAAATACATTGGTGTTCTTCTTGTCGCTGCAAGTCACTTTGTGCAGTCTTCTCTCCAGTAGCATACAAAGTAACCCTGGAGAAGCAGAGAAGAGCACCTTTGTCCTTGAAGTGGGAAGTAATCAATAACAAACAGTTGAATTGCTGAAGGAATACCACAACTAGATCTGTGGAGGGAGGGAGAGGAGAGTGCTTACCGGTTTTACCACTGACTCAAATATTGCATTCAATATTTGTATAAAGCACTTTATACTGTATGGAATGCATATTAAAGGTTTTGAATGCATATTAAAGGTTTTTGTTCTGTAACACAGCATATGATTTGTATATATTGGACAGTTGGGTGTGCAGACATGTTTTTTCATTTTCATTTCTCATTATTCATTCTCATTTTCACCATTTAAATTGGCATGACATAATATCATATCGGCAATGTTACAAACAAGTGCAAGGGATTTTGCTTGTGTGTTTGTTTTTGTGTAGTGGGGGGGGGGGGGGGGTATGGCTGATTACTCATTCTCATTGCATGGCAAAAGTACAGTTACTATTATTTACTAGATTTTCTTCTAATAAACAAAATACCCTACTGGACACATTCCAAACACTCCTCCTGGCAGTTCTTAGTAAACTGATGGAGAGAATAGTCCACTCACAAATATAGGAATACTTTGACTGTAACAGCTTGAACACAGATTTCCAACATGCTTATAGGATACAAGGATACAAGGATACAAGGAAGTTTATTGTCACATGCATATAGTTACTGGAAGTAAGAAATGCAGTGAAATTATGTCTGGTGTCAGCCTATTTGTGCAAAGTGTGGGAGGGGGGGGTAAAAAGTGCAGTAGAAGAGGGGTTTAGTAGATTAAGTGGCAAGGGCTGCATAAGAAAGGTGGGGGAGGATTGGAATTGGGGGGGGGGGGGGGCACCAACAAGGAGCACCCAAGAGCAACAGGGGCAAGGAAAAACTCCCTTACCAAGGAAGAAACCTTGGGCAGATCCACGGCTCAAGGGGCTAACCCAACTGCCAGGGGTCTTGGTGTGTGTGTTGGGGGGATGACAGGGGAGATGGGATAGTGTGCTGTGTGTGTGGGGAGAGGGCAGTGTGCAATATGTGTGTTGGAGAAGCTTCCTCATGAGACAATGTGCTGTGTATTGGGGTGGGGGGGACAGTGTGCTGTAAGTATGTTGGGGGTGTGTGTTGGAGAAGCTTCCTGATGAAATAATGTGCTGTGTATGTAGGGGAGAGGGGGGGGGGGCAGTGTACTGCAAGTATGGTGAAGGGACTTACTATTGCAAGCAGAGCAGAAAGGCTAGGCAATCAAGGACATGGGTAGATGGAGGAGAAATCAAAAATAATAAATAAAAAGTTCTATGGAGATGTGCAAAAGTTGGAGAAAGTCAGATGTGTGTGTGTGTGTGTGTGTGTGTGTGTGTGTGTGTGTGTGTGTGTTTTGACGTGTGATGAAATAAGAAAATAAATAAAAGGTCTATAGCATAGGGTGAGGGATGTAAAAGTGCTAAAAGTCTTGTAGGTGTGTGTGTGTGTGGGGGGGGGGGGGGGGGGGGGTCATGAGTGCTGAGGAGTGAATGAGTGCATAACCATTCAACTTGTTCCGCCTTACAGTAATGATAGATGACTGGTTCAAGGCAATAGATAATTTAAAGATGACTTGGGCAGTATTACTTGATTTTAGTGCGGTATTCGATGTCATAGATCACAATCTACTCATCAGTAAACTAGAATGCTATGGATTAGTCCTACCGCCATCCAATTTATGAAGAGTCATCTCACAGGGAGGATGCAACAGGTTTATTATGCTGGCAGTTGGTCCCACTCTAAGGTCTTGGACTGCGGAATCCCACAAGGGAGCTGCCTCGGACCACTCTTATACGCCATCTTCACAAACGATTTACCATCAGTTTTGTGTAAAGCAACTGTACAAATGTATGCTGATGATTCCACATTGTATTATGCTGCAGAAACTATCAATGAATTGGACAATGTTTTATCAGCTGAGTTAAATATGGTTTTTGATGCGACCATAAGTGAAATAAGCTGGCAGCGAAATAAGTTGGTACATCTCAAAAACCTAATCAATTATCTTGGGATCGAGTCATGAACTGTCAACCACACCAAAGATGAGTATGAACTTGTCTGAGGAACCTATAGAACAGGTAGATAAAGTAAAATTACTGGGCACAATAATAGATAACAAGCTCTCATGGGCAGAACACATCAATACCATAGTGAAGAAGATGGGTTGTGGTATCTCCATGGTGAGGAAATGTCTTTCTTATGTCCCTACACACATCGTGGGACAGGTGGCTAAATCTTTAATTTTAAGTCACCTCGATTATTGTGCACCTGTATGGTCATCTGCATCTAAAGGTCAAGGTCTAAGCAAACACAATTAGTATGCACCGTCGACTCTCTTGGTTAATGGTAGAGAATAGGCTGGATTTCAACACAACTAAATTTTTCAGAAACATTGTCTTTTCTTTTCCTCTCAACCTGATTTCTTATATAACCAAATTGTTAAGTGTGATCAGGTTCATTCTCATTTGACTAGGTCAGCTGATGATGGCCAGTTGATGTTACCACGACCAAAATCAAATGCTTTAAAGAAAACATTTATTTATCGTGCTATCAATCATTGAAACAATTGTCTACTGAATATACGTAAAATGAATAGCAAAGTGTTTTTTAAATACCATCTGAGAATACATTACCTACATTTTTGATTATGGATTGGACATTGATTGGATTTACTGTATGAATGGAATAATGAATGGAATACTGAAATTTATTTTGAATATTTTTTGATGGTGTTTATAATGATGTCTACAATGTTTTACTGCTTTTGAATTGTCAGTGTTACAGTAGGTGATCTTTTCTTGTTGTGGACCCCAGGAAGACTAGCTTGTCCCATTTTGGTGACAGCTAATGGGGATCCTTTTAACAATAAACAATAATCAATAAACATTGCAATAGTAAATGAGACTGTGAAATCTGTATTTATTTTTGAGATGGGCTGCTGTTTTGACCTGTATACTGTATGGACATTTGCTACTATTCCAAACTATTGAAATATCAACAACTGGTAGATCTCATTCTCCAACTTGAATACAACTGTAAACTAATAACTCTGGTATTTAGAAGTTTAGGCCATGTCCATAAGAATGTGGTCAGGGGGATTGCAGAAATTGCAGTTAGGGGGGCTGCAAAATTCTGCTCTGTTTCAGCCATCATAGGGAGCATGCAAATACGGAAAAAACGATGTTTTGTTTATCCTTAATGTGTTATGTATTGTATATGTATATGTTGTATTATAATATATGTATATACAGTATAATAATGTATTATAAATGGAAGGGCCTGTAAAAGTATGTGAGCCAAGTTATCACCTTGTCAATGACTCTTCCCAGAGTATTTGGATCTTGTTTTCTTTGCAATGCCTTTCATATCCAAATAAAAGCATTTAAATAAATGTATTTGTGTGTCTGTGTGTGTCTGTGTGTGTGTGTGTGTGTGTGTGTGTGTGTGTGCAGGGATGTAGTGGAGGCTAATCGCTAGTAAATGCAGTTTACCCACCTCTGAAATTTCAAAAATAGTTTATCCACCTCTTATCAGAGTTTATCCACCAATTGCAACTTTTAACATTTAAAAATCACACTGTATTATCCACATTCACAATGTGCACACTCATCAACACTCTAAGAACCATTTACTGTAATACCACTTGTATTGTTATAAACATTGGACACAATAACCTCTGCCATCATCATACATGTTCTGAATGCCTTTTTTAAAAAATCCAATACCGCATGGCGCTTACCACGATCACAGAATTCATAGTTTACCCACCTCTTGTGTGTGTGTGTGTGTGTGTGTGTGTGTGTGTGTGTGTGTGTGTGTGTGTGTGTGTGTGTGTGTGTGTGTGTGTGTGTGTGCATGTCTGCCATTTTTATGTCGGCCAAATGTGAAAGTAGAAAGGAAAATATATAAGTGAAAAGTTTGCACTGAGCTTATACTTGCTAGCTGTGTGGGTCAACACTTTACTGTTGATGTAAGATGTACATAGATCTAAGTTCTCTGTTCAGGGTTCAGTCTGTGAGGTTCCTTTCTCTTTTGACCTTCAGTTTGGTCTTGAATAGCTGCATGTCACTGACCAGAGAGGGGGAGGCTTGTTGGAGCAGTCTGTGGCATGTTCAGTCACCGTTGACACTCACTCCAAGAGAAAGTTGCCATTCACCAATGTGCCCCCAGAGAAAAAGCCTTGTGAGCAGCCATCATCTGTTGCTAAGCAACAGGGCTGACCCCTTTATTTCTTTTTTTTTTTTTTTGGGGGGGGGGGGGGGGATCTCTGTTGTAGGCTGACTCAAAAGGAGTTGATGTGTACCAAACAGTAGGCCTACTGCTCTTGCCCAGAGGTGGCCATCTCATTGTGGCTCCTTCTGACCACCCAAACACTAAGGAGATGTCGGCTTCATTGCCTTTGCTGCCTCCTGGCCAGAGGTGAACAGATATTGGGAAGTATACTGAAAACCAGCAGTACGTAAGAGCAGCAGAAATGTGTAGTTTATTTGACTGAGCAAAACTGTGAGAAAATGTCTTTCTCTGCCTGTAGTATTTTTTCATGATGGGTACATTAGAAAAGCATCATGTGCTTTTTTCTCCAAAGCATATGACACACATGCATTATAGGTAAGGCATAACAATGATCAAACTAATAAATAAACAATCTAATACAAATTAACTAATAATCACACACATCCTATGCTTGGCTTTTGCCTCACTTACAGTACATGTTACCTTGGGGCAGCCGCGGCCTACTGGTTAGCGCTTCAGACTTGTAGCCGGAGGGTTGCCGGTTCGAACCCCGACCATTAGGCTGAGGCTGAAGTGCCCTTGAGCAAGGCACCTAACCCCTCACTGCTCCCCAAGCGCCGCTGTTGTTGCAGGCAGCTCACTGCGCCGGGGTTAGTGTGTGCTTCATCTCCCTGTGTGTGTGCAGTGTGTTTCACCAAATGTCCCTCACGGGATTAAAAGAGTATATACTTACTTACTTACCTTGGTAACAGAATCATTACAATATTTTCAACTGCTGAAGTACAACAGCCTTGTCATGCCAACCACATGGCACCTACCCTCAGCTGGCCAACTCACTCTCTCCTGTCTGGCATGCTGTGATGCCTCTGCCAAGAGCTCCCGGCATGACAGTGTTTTTGTTCTTGTGTGCAACATTTTTTTATTTTTCATTTTATTTTATTTTATTTTTGCTGAATGAATGTTTTTTGCTGGTATGCTGCGGAACAGACAGATGGTCTTTTATGGCCATGTAGCCAGAGAACTTTGTGCTAAACTGGACTTGATACTGCTGGTGAAAAAAGCCATGTCTATGACAGTGATAGGTGAATGCTGTAGCTGCTGGAGTTTTTTTTATGTGAAGGACTTGGGTTGAATTCCCTGTGAATAACCAATGACTGTGCCTATTAGACTATTCTGAACATTGAACACTTAAACTAAAGAGGTACCTAAAACACTAAGTACTTGTTTCCCTATACAACACCGTTTGGTCCTAGGCACATAGAAGGGCAAAGTATTTTGCACTCCCAGTTGGTGTTGATGGTTCTCTTTGTCTCTGGACAGGACGGGAAACAGAGTGAAGGGACCCTGCAATGTGCTGATAGCTGGGTGTAGTGTCCTTGTCTCAGGGGTAAGACCTGACTGAAGGTGTCAGACCAGTGACAGCATGGTTGGTACAACCACATCAGCTTCCTGACAACATCAGTCTGAGGTAATCAAGTACAGTTCTGTGAGTGTGCTTCTTGAAGGTTTCACTGATGGGGTCAGCTCTGTTAGCTAATCTGTTAGCATTGGAAGGCCAGATGTTCACTTGAGTTTTAGTTGCACATGATAGAAGAAAGCTGAGCTAGAAAGACAGATTTCCTCATGGTGGTGGAATGAGGGTTCAACATTGAAACAACCCTGGTTGGAATGTGAAGCAGGGAATAGGGAACTGAGGATGTGTTGGGCTGGTGACGTCAACAGGACTAAATGCGTACGACTCAAACTGAAGAACATACCAACGGCACTAGTGTCACAATCTGTCCTGTTCAGCTGTGAAGGACGGGGGATGGAGGGAGCAGCAATACTTACGGACATCAGGACCTCATTATGGATCTAAAACGGTAATCTCTCAGCGCTGTTGACCGACCCTATCAAGGTCGATAAGGCCGAGAAGCTGTACAATGAGCACTTACTCCAGGTGTAAGTGGTGCAGCTTTATTGAGCTGCAAATTGACCTGTAATCCGTCTCCAATATGGCCGACTTCATTAGGCATTGCTAAGAATGCAACCAGGCGGAGGATGAGAGGACATATCCAATCTGAAAGATTAAGAGACAGAGGGCAGTGATGACAAGATGCTGAGTTAGGCACAGGAAATAAGGTTGATAAGCTTACATTTAAATTATGTCCGCTAATGGATTTCTTCAACAATAGCCAAGTCAGACATAACCTTGGCAGATAGAGACGACAAGAGCTAGAAGACGGCTAGTTAGCAGTCTTATATTTAGTTTTCTATTCACGTCCGCCTCATATCGTAAGAAATGTAATGAATGTTCTCAAGAGTTCATTACATTCAGACTGAAAGAGTTCATCTCTTTCATTTCTGTACTTGGTGGATAAAGCTAACACACTGTAGAAATCCGTTCAGTTCCCTTCTGTTACTTTATAATCTACTTCATACTTCTATATAATCTACTTCATACTTTTATTCATATGTTAATACTTATGTCTCGTGCATATCATGTGAGTATTTTAAATAAGTAGGCCTACACATAGTATAACTATGTACAAACCCACTTCCTATCTACCTTAATTGTCAGCAACGGACCTGTAAAGAGATTTTAATATCAATCACAAAGCCCCCCCCCCCCCCCCCATTATCAGTATTATTATTATTATTATTATTATTATTATTGTTATTATTATTATTATCTGTGTATTATTATTTTGTTTCGTGATTCGTGTACTTGAAAGTTGGTCCAAAGTTTAGCCCACTTAATAGAGGTCTGCTGGTTATAAATGAATCCCATGGTTCATAGCAGAGTCCTTGTGTCTGAGTCCGACAAGTTATACACAAAATGTTTGAAGTACTCATTTCAGCTATTTCATTAGCATTTATTGTGCACAGTATTTGTGCAAGAAGTCAAGCATGGCTGCTAACAAGATAACTCACTGGGCCTCAATCCCCTTGCTGCTGTCCTGAACTTGCGCTTGTAATGGCCTACTCCATTATACATTAACAATGAGGGATGTGTCTGTTTTGCATACTGCTGCATAAATTCATTAGCCGGTAACTTCCTAAAGCCTGCATTCCATGCACCTAATCAAAATGCATGTGCATTCTATTGTATTGCATAGGTTTGCAATAATCTGAGATGGCCGAGCTTCACAGGACATGCAACTGAAACAGAACATTCCCAGAGCGAACTTCAAAACTAATCTTAGAGGAGAAATCCGACAAACTTTCACATACAGTAGATGTCCGTTTCTCGAGGTCACTGAGTAGCCTACTGTCGGTACGAAAAAACCCTCCAAAAACAATCAGTTTTACCTATAGTTGCTACAGCCAGCAGCTAATGCAGCCAGGCAGCTACAGCGCTACACTCTGTGAGCATGTACATGAGAGCTCACGGACATGCCCACCAGCGTTGTAGCTGTCTGGCTGTGTTAGCTGTTAGTTACAGCTGCATACAGTATACTGAAACCATTAAAGCAACACAATGTAGTTGTTCTCTTTCAGCTGAGTTCGAGTCTTCATCATGGACAACCAGTCCTTCAGAGATTGTGAAGAACTTTGAGCGAGCCACCACTGTAAGAGCAGGGAGATGTACAGTAGGAGGACACTGTTTCTCCTTGCCTCACAGTGAGATGGAAATTCTCCCCTCGCTGGGGGTGAAGGCCACTCCCAGCTCCAGAGCAAAAGCCAGCCTGGCAACTGACTTGCCCTCCTCCGGGAGCTCCACAGGGTTGTTACGATGGAGCTCCACATGGTGTTGCAATGCTCTGTGGCCAGAACCACTGCCTCAACTCAACACTTCAAAGACCAAGGAGATGGTGGTGGATTTCCGCAGGTCTAAGCCCACTCTGCTACCAGTCTCCATTGATGGGGTCAATTTCGAGGTGGTAAGCACCACAAGTACCTGGGTCTCCACCTGGACAATAAACTGGACTGGTCAGCCAACACTGACACACTTTACAAGAAAGGGCAGAGCAGGCTGTACTTCCTGAGAAGGCTGCGCTCCTTCAATGTGTGCAGCAAGCTCCTCAGGATATTCTACCAGTCTGTTGTTGCCAGCGTCCTCTTCTATGCAGTGGTATGTTGGGGAGGAAGCACAAAAAAGGGTGCGGGGCGACTTGACAGGCTGGTAAGGAAAGCTGGCTCTGTAGTGGGAGCTGAACTGGAGTGCATCACTTCAATATCTGACAGAAGGACCCTGAACAAGCTGATCAACATCTTGGACAATGAGTGTCATCCACTCCACAGCACTATTGTTAAGCAGAAGACCCTGATCAGCTGGAGACTTCGCTCACTGCCTTGCACAACAGACAGACTGAGGAAGTCATTTGTCCCCAGGGCCATTGAACTGTTCAATGCATCACTTAAGGGAAGAGGAGAAATAGACTTCTCCGCATTGTCTGTCTGCCTCTTCACCACCTCTATGTCTTGAACTGTCTGTCCACTAGCCACTTTACCATTGTCTTCTGCCTCACTGTTTGAGTGCTTTATTAGCACATATGCACAACCCCTCCCTCCATGCATCAGCTGAACTGTGACCACACTTATACCTTTCTTCATATAGTTATTTATACATAGATATATAGACTTTATTCTTGCACTGTTACACTGTTTGACTTACTCGTTTGACTTACTCATTTGCACCATCACCATGACACTCATTCACAAAGAGCACCTTACCTTACCTTATGCACAGAGGACCACAGGCTCAGTCCCTGCTTCAGTCATCGCAAGCGCACCTGATTGATTAATCACCCACTATGTGGATACTGTTTTTTAGAATTGATTTAGATTAAGTTTTATTTAGTATAATTTGTATTTTAGTATATTAGTATATTCTTTATCTTCTACAGTCCTTATTGCTTAGTTGTGTTTTTTTATATTATATACTTTTAATTACTTTTTCTGCTGTTAGTGAATGTGTGTGTGTATGTTGTCTGTATGCTACTGTGACCTTGAATTTCCCCTAGGGATCAATAAAGTATCTATCTATCTATCTATCTATCTATCTATGTACATGTATTCATTTAGCAGACGCTTTTATCCAAAGTGACTTACACACGTCAGTTATATTACAAGGGCCATTTTCCCCAGAGCAACTCGGGGTTAAGTGCCTTGCTCAAGGGCGCAACGGTGGAACTTTGCCTCCACGGATCGTTTTTGTCCAGAGTGCTGAATTTGGTAGTATCAGAGTAGTTATATTTTCAACATCACTGCCACTGGTCAATGAATCCACCTACACAGCCTGGACGCTCTTGGGTTTGTCAGGACTCATCCCTGCAAATGACGTGGTTGTTTGTGGTGCAGCTTTATAAAGGCAGTAACCTGTAAAAAAATCAGGTGATTGAAGGTTCAGATCAAGATGGCAGCATGAGAATAACATCTTGTGTTCTCCTTTAGAGAAGCAAGGTTATATTCATAACCATATGTTTTACTTTAAAATAGCCTTCAAACTCATTTCGATACCACACTGACAGACACTATTATTTGTCTATTTGTTGATCATTTCATTTCATCAGCGGAAAAAACATCCTCTATGTTATAAAAAATGTATGTTACACTTTACTAGACAACATCGACATAAGAGTGACATGACACTGTCATGAACGTGTCATAAACAAGTCATAATGAACATTTATGACATACTGTAACGCTTCTGTTATTAAGTGACATTCGGTTTTTGTCATAACAAGTTAGGGTTATGATTAGGATTAGGGATAGAGATAGGGTTAGGGTTAGGATTCATGTGTCATGACAGTGTCATGTGTTCATGACAGTGTCATGTAACTCTTATGTCGATTCTGTCAAGTAAAGTGTTACCAAATGTCCTCTATGTTGTTTGTCCCTTTAGGGAAATTTCATAATTGTCAACTGATGAATGGCCTAGTCACCCAATGCCTTGTGCGATTTTCGTGTGCTGAATGAGATCTCTACACATAATCGCCTCAATCAACCCAAGCTCTGTTGTTCTCATCTGTTGTCTATCTCACTATTGAAATGTAAAACGGAGCACAGATGTGTGTTTGTCTTGTCTGGTTTTGCGGATATCCATGCTGTGCATTTGTCCTGCTTCCGTCAATACATTGGACAGATGGATGCATCACCTGATCTTTGAAATGAAATGTGAACAAAAAAGAAAAAAAACACTCAAAGAAAAACACACTCTGTGTCCTCTTCTGTTGGAGGACCTAATGGTTTTGGAGGACATCCAGGTAGCTGGAGGCTTTCTGTGTACATCCCATTAGGAAATTAATTATAAAGCAATTCACAAGTGGGGCCATTTACAATTTTAAGCCCAAAGTCTGAAGGAAGTGGGAAAAACAAAGCCGTCACATTCCGTAAACCACAGAGGGAGCGGGAAGTTTAATCACACTCGCACTGCTAAAAAATACGTGTGAATTGAAAGCAGACAACAGAAGTGCTCACCGTGGCTTCAAAAATGCACTGACTTTATGGACAATATAAAATGGGCTTAGTTGGGAATGTTATAGAATACTGTCAGGAAGACGACAATATTCTATAACATGTATTGCTTATTAGAATTTGCCATATATGGCCATTGATATAGGGTAACTATATGTTGACATACAGAGTAATACTGTATGTAATCACAAAGTTGAACTGCATATTTATACTCTGTATTTATATAATGTCATGTCTGTACTGTTACACACTGTTTAACAGTATTGTACACCATATAGATGCATTGTATAGTACACCATATAGATGAATTGTATTGTACACCATATAGTTGCATTATATAAAGGGCTGTATTACAGACAGTGTATGTAAAGTGCTCCTGTATAGCAACATTATTCTATAAGAGTAGATTTACCATTTCCCCAGTTCTTCCATAGTTGAAGAACACAATGTACATTGTTTTTTTACCTTAAAATAAAGGCTTCCAACTAATTTTGTGTCATGTATGCCACTCTCTTGATAGAATCTTTGACATTGCTGTTGTGCACCTGGTAATGCACTGTGTAACATTGTTGCAGGTGGGAGCATGACCTTTTTCATCAGTTTTGCCCCCCTTAGCACTGAATGGGTACCAAGTACGATGCCAATTAACAAAAAGGGGGATTCCTACATTGTGTTACATTAAATTGGCCTCAAAATCTGTATGTACTAGAAATGTGTGCGAACAGGGCAAATACATTTATTTTACAGGCATGGAGCTTTGGTAACATTTCCACCTGACAGACTGATCGGTTGGCTCAGGGGTGATTCCTGATCCTGCCATTTCAAGTCTGTGTTGTTCTCGATAAAAGCATCTTCTAAATATCAGTCAACTTAAATTTGCTAATACAGCATACTGTATATGCAGTGATGGATTAATGTCCTTCTGTTAAGACATGCTGCTGTCCCAAGTCAAATCACCAGTTTTGCTGCAGCATGCCTTCCTTTCTCTACAGCCCTCTCCCCTCCACATATATTGCACAGTATGTGCTGAAAGACGCAGAAAGTTATTTCATGTACAAAGATGTTCTGAAACCACAGGCGCCAATATTCTCTCTTCTGAGTATTTGGACAGCAGAGGTTTTATTGGATATTACGTGTTGCCGTTCCCTGGCATCCCTTTGTGAGGTATATTTTTTGTGAAGTTGACCTGCGTCTATAGAGTTCTACTGAAGGTCAACAAGCTTTGTAATCATGAATGGTCTTATATGGATTGGTCTTGGATAGGAGATGAAATGCTCTGAAGAGAAAGCTTTTGACACTGTTCCGATTGACTCCATACAAGTATGCTGTATGACTCCTATATAAAGTCAACTTTCTACTGCCACAGTATATTTCTTTGTTCCCACATCGGCATTTTATGACGGGCTGAGATGTACCCCCAGAGTCCTCCCTCTTTGTCTGAAATGGAGACAGGATCCTCTTTAAAAGCCACACAGCTCCCTCGCCGTTGCCCTGCTCGGCAGTCACCAGAGAGGGGAAAGAAATGAGTCACATACTGCAGATGAAATAGATAAAGTAACCTGCTCCACTTTCAGGACTATCTGTCTTTCTAAGTGGACTGTAGGTCAAACTGTTTACTTATTTACTTTATTACTTCACACAACTTTCACGTATTCTGTGCCAAGGTCAGTTGATGTGTTTATCAATATGTAAGGTCTTGATGGTTGGATAAACTATCACAGCACTTTACAGCAAATAATTAAAAAGCAAGCAGTTGTGGAACATACCCATAGGGGGAGCCCAGGTACCATAAACACATCTGAACAGTGTAGAAGGGGTGGCAACTTAGCACGTTTCAATCCAGGAAATGCAATTGAGTTTATTTATTTAATTTGACAAACATAACCTTTTCTCCAGAGAGCCATACGGAAATGAGACGTTAATGAATCTCACAACATAATAACCCGATAGCACAGAGAAAACAGAATGATAACAGAGGAAAGATTCAGAAAATGATAGGGACACGGAACAAAAGAGGCTGATGGGGACCCTACTCACAGGAAGCATGCAGCATGTTAAAATGCACGACGGGTTGGGTGAGGGTGTGTGTGTGTGTTAGAGGAGGGCCTGTGAGAGCCTCATAAGCCGCGCAGCGGTTCAATTAACATTCGCCTACCGAGCGCTGGGTTTAGCGGGTGGGAACGATCACAGGAGCCGGGTTCTCACTCACAGCACACACAAGTCAGATAATTACCTATTTACATTTCATCTCCACCAGCAAGGCTTCCTCCTCCATGGCGCAGAGTTGCCCTGGCGCCAGGCCACCTGTCTCCGAGGTGATCGACGGGCCAATTGTCTCTGCCTGGGCAGCAGAAGAGTGGACAGCACCCTCATCCAGATTAAAGAATTCAGTGAAATAAAAGAGTGAAAATATTCTGACTGAATGACGGCATCTCAGCATAATAGAGCAATACTCACAAGGCCGTGTGGGCGTTTGTGTCTGCTGTTTGTTTTTTCTTTTTTCTGTTTGTGTATTTGACCTTCTCAATTATTTACACAGCTCAAATTCTCTCTCTCTCTCTTTCTCTCTATCTATTTCTTTCTTCTGCTCTCTCTTGCTTTCTTTCTACCTCCAGAGGTGCTTCACTCCTCTCTTGACCTCTCTGTTGAGCTGCTCTTCTGCTGCTGTAGTGGGGCTAGGTCAGTCATTAGCCAGGTAGGTGGGAGTCAGGCCCTTTTGCAGCTTGGGACACAGTGTTCCAGCCACTCCTAACACTCACCTCTCGCTCTGTGTGTGTGTGTGTGTGTGTGTGTGTGTGTGTGTTTGTGTGCGTGCGTGAAATTTGCCCACAGTCAGCTGGCCCTTGCACCCCAATTTAGTTCCTGCAGCCCAATCAGGGTGAAGGCCAACCAGGGTGGTATAGTATGGGGAGTGTTGTACTGTATGTGGTGTGGAATCCAACATAGCCGGGAGAAATACAGGAACACACACACTCAGAGAACCAACACCTCGCTAAAGCCTCATCCCAAGACCATGTGTATGTGTGTGTGTAAGAGAAAGTGCATGTGCATGGGTCCAAGTGTGTGAGTGTCTGTTTATTTGTATGCGCATGTGTGTGTGTATGTGTGTGTGTGTGTGTGTGTGAGAGAGAGAGAAAGAGAGAGAGAATGAGTGAGTGTGTGAAAGAGAAAGAGACGGTGCATGTGCATGGGTGCAAGTGTGTGAGTGTCTGTTTATTTGTATGTGCATGTGTGTGTGTGTGAGAGAAAGAGAGAAAGAATGAGTGAGTGTGTGTGTGAATAAATGATGACGTTAATGACAGTGTATTAGTTAATACTGTCTGTCTTCATGTGTTACTGTTACTGCATGTACAATAAATCATTGAATGCGAGGGAATATGCAAGTGGATAGCCACCAGTAGCACATACTCATACCTCTGTGCGGTTCAGCGACGCAACGCTCATCTGTCCCATGATCCCCTACTTCCTTTAGTTCTTTTCTCAGATGAAAACGGTGTGCCGGAGGAGCAGAAGGAACAGGCCGTTCAGCCAGGACCGGTTTCCAGTCATTTCACTTGGACGTGATGATCCTCTGAAGCTGAGCGGCCAAGCAGAAGAAATAAGCAGGAATGGAGGAGAGCGTCTTCACAAACCTCCCTCTGTCTCTTCTGCTATACCT
>NC_055979.1:11893282-11915782 GCF_018492685.1 Alosa sapidissima | reverse complement strand
CTCCCCACTGCAATTTAAGATAAATTCGCGCAACTGTAGCCTGTTCAGACTAGTCTTTTTTTTTACATTTGTATTATCTGAAATGCACATATAGTCAGAGAACTAATTCTCAAATATGAAGGCAAATATCATACGACGTTGCATGTTATTGGAATAATTTATTTTAAATGATTTACAAATGGTATTTGCGCAAAATAAGCTGATATATTACCAGTAGTCTTCCTGTACCGAACTCATGGTAGGCCAATGTGCAGTCTACTGATTGCTTGTTTGGGCTCCTAGGCATATTATGCCACCGGCGCAGCGAGACGAAAGCGCCATCATTTAGCAATTTGTAATCCCATTAGTGGTCACTGTAGTACTACGCTACGTTTTTTTTCTTTCTTGCCTGGTCACTGTCCCTAATTTCATTGGCCAGTACAAAGAACAGACCGTGTCTTACTGCCGATAATTAATTGGACGTGACGTATGCTTTGGAAATGTAGCATATTAAGATTTAGATAAATAAAGAATAATTATTTGCAATAACCTACACTCAGGCAGCACTGCCTTTACATTCTGAAAACTTTCACGGAAATAAATGATTGAATTGACTCCTCTGAGCTTTGCAATCAGCATTAATTTTATTCTATAGTGTAATTAACTAGTAATGAAATCTCGAAAGCTACTTGCATCTTTTTCAATTATTAATTTGTGGCTGTAACTCACTGCACTTTGACAGTTTGACGATTGAATACAGCAGCTTTAGTGATATTATATTGTGTTATGCTTTAACGGAAAGTATCCCATAGCCAGCAGAATGTGGTGATAAACAGTACTGAATGGTGTTGTCAGATGACATTTATCATCACATTTGTCAAGTACATACATCCAAAGTCATGGATTTCAAATGGTAGGCTATGTTGCACGTCTGTGTATTTGTGAAGACCTTGCCATGGAAAAATTGCTCTGTTCCAGCAACATTTAGTCAATAGACCACGGTGGAAACATAGGCTGCTGGCTTGCTTTCCATTTCTGGCTTGTGCTACGATTTGGAAGGAAAATTATAATAATGATAGTTTGCGTCAAGATGATCAAATCTGTGAGGACATGAGTCATTTGTTGGCATTTCAGCACGTATGGCCTCTGTTAGAAGCACAAGCAACTTGTTAAGTAGCCTATGACCCTACAGAGTGAGGCAGTGAAAGCTATGTGTCCCTGAGGGGTTGTTGACGCACAGCAACACAAGTGCAGAAGATGCCTGATGACACAAATTGAATACAGTTTGATGATATGTACATGTAACTGTACAAAGTAGTGAGAAAAAAAAGTACTAACCTTATCCCTGGGGCTCCTTCGGCTACCTGGGACTTCTGGAGGAAGGTTCTGAATGCACAACTTGAATGCCTTCTGTTACAGGTATGTGCGGAAACTTGTACCTCATTGTATATGTACAGTACATTGCACATACAAAGATAAGCTGTTGCTGACATTGTGAATGCTCAGTTCCAAGGTCAGCTATGGTCTACTTATGTCAAGCTTTTCTTGAGAGCAGTTCTTTTAGTGTATGACATCCTTATTGATCGCTGGTCAAAGGCCACATGAGGGAGGTGGAGGTCCAAATGCAGTACTTCTGACATGACATTCTGTAAGCAGTGAGCAGTAGGTGCTTAATGGCGTGCATCTCGCCACTTTATGGAACAATAAGTATCTTCACTGTGTTGCACATCTCTAAACAATTAAATTGAATTGTCAACGACCAAATAACATTGCCGAAAGCCACAAAGGCAAATTTGATCAAGCAATGATAGGTTACAGCAGGAAAGCCACCTTTGTCTGTATCACATTTGTGTCACCTCTCTAGTTTTTGCAATGCACCATTTTTATTTAAATAATCATTCCCAGACTACCCTCTTGTCATGAAGGGCCATACAGTAATTCTGACTTTAAATTAATAAGATTCCTCGTTAATCAGTGCCTTCAGTGATCTGTCTATGAATAACGAACATTAAATTTAACTGTGCACCGATGCAGTGCACAGAAAGGGATCCAAAGGATAGTGTTGTATTTATTGTCATGTTCCTCGTGGTGATTGAATGGGATTTTGTTTACCTCTTTGTTGCATGTGTTCTCTCACAGTCATCATCATCCGTTTGGCTTATCTAAACTACCCAACCGAGCTGTCCTAAAGTAAGATGTCAAAGGATTGTTTCGCTGTAACTTTACAGCTAGAATTATTCATTTTTCCAAATTTTTCCTTTGGTTCAACATCTCTCATGGTGATCTTAAAAGAGCTTTCAAATGTTGAGGAAATAAGGCATTTCCTCAGGACTCAGTCACTGTGTGGGTCACAAAGTAGTTTGATGTATCAAGGGGAAACGGTCTAAAATGTATTATTACCGTCTGGGACACAGCGCTGTGAGATACACAGTGATAAATATCTCTCAGGTAGACCTGCCTGTGTAGATCCTCCCATTTATTCTACTTTCAACCGACTCTGGGTATGCATTCATTATTGTGATATTTCACAGTTCCTCTCTGCAGTGCCTCTGGTTTTTTAATCCCCGAGTGACTGTGTGTGCTTGGCTTCTGGCATCGTGTCTCTTTTTATGGAGAAATTAAATAACAGTGTTTCCCTCTGTTTTCCATTTATGTCAAGTACATGGAGAGGTGTGTATGGAAGGCAAAGCCTGTTTCATCCCTGTGTCTGTGATCATGTGAAATGAATCCAAGCCCCAAGGTGCTACTCACAGGTCCCCTGTAAACATAGCATGCCAGTGACGTGTATTGACTGGACGGCTTATAAAGAGATACATGTTCGCACCCGGCTAGTAAATTTCTGGTCTGATATCTGATATCTGACATCTGATGGTGTGTGTGTGCGCGTGCGCGTGCGCTTGTGTGTGTGTGTGTGTGTGTTCCACATGATGATCTCAAGTGGTATGGGAGAGAGAGACAAATACTTACTTTTCATTGATAATCAACAGCCATTGGTGCACAACACCTGAGGTGATATACAGTAGATCAACTCTGAGCATTGGCTCATTTACACTTGGGATGAAAAATGTAATGATAAAGATTTTCTACCCTTCCCAGTATTTTCCACATTTCCCAGTCAAGCTTTAGTATTTTATGTAGTATATACCTATTGTTTTGATATTGCATTTTTATGATGGTGTACATCTATATGCATCTTTCTTTTTGACTTGCATCTTGCCTATTAACAACATCCTTATGGAACACCTAACATCCAACCAGAAACTTACAAATACCTCTGCACATTCATCCCATATTGCAATGAGCCTTAAAAAAAACTGCAAGTAGCCTTCACACATTCAATGTTATCTAATGCAATAAAGCCACAGTTTCTTGGAAGAAAGTACCCTCTTGTCTGTTTTAACATCCATAGGCAAATATATAATTGTTTAAAAATATCTGTACTAAGTGTACCTGCCACTGATTAATTCAGCTAAGCAAGCATCATAAGATGACTTACTGTAAAGAAATACTTCTTGAAACTACAATGATCATAGATAAGAGATGAAGTTCCATCTATTATGGTCACAAGTCTTAAATATCTAGTTGAAGACACAATAAAAAAAATGTACTTTTGCAAGGACAGTCTTTGGTCGGTGGGAGCGTGAGTGAGCGGAGAAGCTTGTCACCACACCAGTCTTGCACGGCAAACATGGCCCCTGGCCTGCGCTTGATTGACAGGTTGACATTTTGAAAGAGTAAGGAGGCCTGAGAGGCTGCTGAGTAGCACTCAGACTGGGCAGGCATGGCGCTGCCAAGATACCGGACTCACCGAACTGTGCATCTGGTGTCCAGAGCCCAGAAAACGTTCCTCCTATTTTCTAATGAACAGCAGAAAGCTGGCCTGCGTCTGATAGAATAGTGTGGGAATTTGTGGAAAGACACTTTTTAATCTCACTTCGTAATATACGTCTCAGACATTTCCCCCAGATAGCTAATGGACTGATATTTGCTTAACCCCCCTCCCCCAACAGTTTGAAGCATCTCTGAAGCAAGTCTCTCTCTCACACACACACACACACACACACACACACACACACACACACACACACACACAGGTGTTCTGTTAGAGGAGAGCTTATTATTTTGAAAACTGCTGTGCTTCACTTGCCTCACTAAGGTTCGCTGTCATGAATTCCCCTCATTCTCACAGCTTGGTCTTAGATACCAGGTTAACAGTGTTTTCCTTTTAACAAAGTGATTAGATGCCAGAGCGATTTCTTATTTTCAGGATATTTTCAGGATTTCGTGTTTTCAGGATGACTGGCTTCCTATGGTTGAAGTATTTTGGCCAGGAACTCACAGAGTTGTGTAGCAATGTGGTCTCTACCTTATGCCATGCTGTTAGATGGACAGAGTGTCCTATGGTTGGATGGTTACCCTGTGTGTGTGTTTGTGTGTGTGTGTGTGTGTGTGTGTGTGTGTGTGTGTGTGTGTGTCTGTGTGCGTGTGTGTATGTTATTCCCCATGACTGTCATACAGCATGCAGTGAATCCCTACACAGAAAAAAACGAACATAACAGGGCTCAAGAGGTGGCAAATCTTCATAAACATTATCCCACTCCCCTAACCACACACACTCACCACTACTTCCCCACCCCTAACCACACACACTCACCTCACACATGCTCTCTCTCTCTCTCTCTCTCTCTCACACACACACACACACATGCTCACACATACACACACACACACACACACACACACACATGCTCACACACACACGCACGCGTGCACACACACACACACACACACACACACACACACACACACACACACACACACACACACACACACATAAACACATGCTCATACACATAGTACCTATGCAGGCATAGACAGCTCTGAACATGTAGTAACACACACACACAGAATAACAGAGTCCACACACTCCATATGCTCACACCGGGCAAATATTAGCAGAGAATGTTTTGGGGTATGAAACCAGCGGCCATCAGCAGTATGAGTCCTCCATATGCTGCGCTTCTCTCTGGAGGAGGCCACACCTGAGACGCGTGACGGAACGTGGCGGAATGTGGCGGAACGCTCGAATGGACAGAGAGCAGCAGGGCAGAGTGAATGACCAACGGAACATTTGCTGTCTCTGCCCGGCCGCCACACGTGCCTGTGTCGTTGGCCCAGTTTTACCGACCTCTGCTTTTGAGTCGCGTGGGCTCATTAGTGGTTGTAACCTGTCGTGCATGGTCAATTCATCTGAGTGTAATTGAAATGATGTGACACTTATTACTCAATCAACTTGGACATGGACTTGTTTGTGTTTGGTTTGAATATATGTGCATTTATTTGTGTGTGTGTGTGTGTGTGTGTGTGTGTGTGTGTGTGTATCTGTATCTGTATCTGTATATGAACTTGTATTTATTTTTATAAATAGGTAATATGCTGATATGAGAAATGTTAGATAAAAGCTGCAGAGAGTTTTTTTTTTTATTTTGTGTCCTGTAACACAGTCATCTAATTTGTTAGTGTTTCCTTAACTGAGAGACATTTCAGTGTTGTGCACGGGGCCAGTACCGCATATATGAAGTTTTCTAATGTGCAACTGGCCATGTCCAATAAAAATCGTGATGTATAGACTACTAACTAAGGGATCTCAGCAGGCGATAAAAATGTTATTGACTCTCTTTGCTATAGGTCACTGCAGCAATTTAGAGCATACATAAATGCAAAAATTATGCAATTCTCCTTTGGTGACATACACACACACACACACACACACACACACACACACACACACACACACACACACACACACACACACACATACTCACGCAAACACACACACACACACATACTCACGCAAACACAGAGGAACGATGATTAATTAGTGAAGTGTTGCTTCTATGTGCCTCTGCTTTGATCACACAATGGCTTTGTGTGAGTTAGTTAATTAGCATGAGGCCCGCGTGGACCTGAAAAATGAAATTATTCGCTCACCTGCTCATTAGATGCCCTCAACAAGCAGCCATCTTCCCCCCTCTTGGCTGCTTAACCCAGAAAGGAAGTTCAACATGTGAGAGAGAATAGGTCTTTTGTTTGTTTGGAGTTGATGGACATGAGCTTGGTGCCTCCAAACAGGGCCGGTTATTTGAGTTGGTCCACATGCTTTTCAAACAGCAGGTGCTACTTGAGTTGACCTGTCTTTATGACCAGAGGGTGCACTGTATTAGGAAATCTTGTGTGTGCGTGGGTGAGGACCTGGATCTCACAAAGCGAGCTGTGTGTTTGGGCAGAAGAATTCTCCATACCCATTGCTGTGTTCGGTCTAGTGGAATCATTTTGCAGGTTGAACCCAGTGCTCCCCAGAGGTGATGTTTTGTAACTGGCATCTTCTCCGCTGATGAAATCACACTCACTGTCAGACTCAGGAGTTTCCTCTCTGGTTGTTCCCCGGCTTCAGCAGGGTGCTCTCTCAAACTCACAGTGACAGTAGTCCTCGTGAGAAGGATTACCCCAGGGATATGTTCATGCTGCCACTGTTATTTAGTAGACATTTCCCTTCAGACGGGAAAAGACAAGTAGCGTGGAGGGACTAGGTGAGGAAGAGCAGGTAGAGAGGTCTAGGGACCACTGGGAATGATCGGGAATTTTTTGCGGCCTCCCTGGTCTTGTTTGGAACATGTTTGTTCTTTTTTTTTCCTTCTTTTTTTGAAATGAGTTATGTGGAATTCTGTAAGCCTTGAGTTGTCTAGAACGCAGCCACGCGATAGTGACTTGCATTGTATTTAATACAGCAGCCAGCCACACATGATACAAAGTGGCATTACAAGATAACTAAAACAGTGCTCTCTGGTTTGTACGATAATTTGAGTGGATATCTGGACAACATAGAGCATTGATGTTTTTGACATTGTATCAAAACGGTTGTTTATTCACATTATGTTGCTATTTCTCATAGCAACATAATTTTAAGATGTTTTAAACCAGAAAAAAAACATAGCTCCTTTTAAGTATGTTTAGAAGGCAGTGTATCTGCGAAAACAGAGTTGCACCAGGTTCAGGCCTTATTAAGTCAGTGGTCAGCTCCGCTTGCATCATCTGTCTGTGAATACTTGCGTTCATGTTCATACGTCCATTTTCACAGCTAAAGCATTTGTGAGACACATTCCAAGCACAGTTGAGAACAACATGTGCAAATAATTAAACACGTTATGCTGCTGTTTTTGTTATGAAAATGTAACATTCATAAATACACAACAATGAATGAATGCTCAAGACATGAGGAAAGACTGTATTGCTGTAACTCTTAATGTTGTGCTGCATTCTGAGCACCTTGTTTTGTCTTTCCATTTTCTGGACATTTTAAAAGTAAGTATGCAGCTTGGAGGTTATTAATTAATTAATTAATTAATTGATTGATTAATTAATTAGTTAATTAATACATTAATTAATTATTTTATTTACTTTTCAATTTTTGTTCATGTACCTCTGGGGGTCTATTAAGAAAATGTAGAAAAATTGTATCCGCAGCCTATCAAAACCAGCTACATACTGTACAGTATGTTTGCCCAAACAATCTAGCTCTGATGATGCTGCCAGCAAAACATCTTGGGCATTAGTTATACTTTCTGTATGATATAGCTTTTCCATAACATGATGTACGTGTATGTGCAAAATTAATAGCAGAGAATCCACAAAATCACCAGAAACAAATGCAGCAACTGAACAACCCTGCAACCTACAAATGACTCCAGGAGTCTGATGAATGTAAAATGCTGTTGCGGATACTCCTCGCAGCCCTGTATTCAAATCTTAAATGTCAGAGTGTCAAATTGCAATAAGCCTAGATCATATCATGGAATTATTGACTAATTGATAACTACATCCATGTGTCGTGCATTCAGTCATCCATTCAATCATTGCTTCCTGACTTCTTTCTTTCCTTCTTTCATTCATTCATTCATTCATTCATTCATTTTCCATTCATGCCTTTTGGAAGCGTGTGTTTTTTCCTGCTTGGAGAGGGAATGTTTCTGCAAATTGAGACCTCAGGGCAGGGCCTTATGAGATGAACGCAAATGCCACATCATTGTATCCTCCCGCACACTCAGGGTTATGGGCACTTGAGAGGTTGCTGAATTGACTTGACTTAGGCGCTTGGCATTTCACTGCAAATGTGCATTTTAGGAGTGGACAAGTGGCTCCGCCATGCTTGTCGAGTCAGATCTGAGAGGGTGACCTTATCCCAGGAAACAGTGACAACTATTAAGCTCCTGATGTAGAGGGATGACTTCCTGTCAGTGGGAATACATTATCCGGAGTGTCCACGGTGCATTATGCTGGCCGCCAACCTCACAGGGAAGCATTTTCTGCCCCGCCCAGGTGGTTTTTGTCACAGAAGGATCAGGAGATATTTTGGAGAAATTGCTAATTGATGACTGCTGTGTGGGGGACAGAGATATGAGGATCTGGAATCTCCCCCCAGCTTCCTGTGTTCGCGCTTGGCTGAACTGAAATCAGACTGAGCATTTGCACTTAGGTAATATATACAGTAGTATACAAATATATTATAAGAATATAAGTTCAGTTCTTACTATACTTACTTATATTATAAGACGGTTCTGTAGCTGTATCTGTGTCTGCATATATTCTTGTGTCTTTATATGTGATAATCTACAGGCTAAGTACTTACATGGGGAAAATCGGCTTATGGTACCTGGCCGTAATCCGTCAATTGAATAATTCTGGAGCTGTAAGTAGTCCTTCAGTGAGGTCTCGGACGGAGAGATAGATGCTATCGCTTTAATCCTGTGTATCTCCTCCATCTACAAACAATCAGTAACGAGGTGTTATGGATTAACCAGGCTAAATAATTGTCTAGGCAACATGTAACAATTGATTTGAGAGTTTTTATGACTGAAAACAACAAAAGAATATGATATGAACAATGTGTTCCTTTCCTTACTTTACATATAATTTCATGTCTTTTCCCTGCATGAGGTTTACTAAAAATAAATGAACTATTTGTCCAAGAGAGATATAACGATTTTACTGAAATAACAATCCTTTGTCTTTGGCTCAAAAAACCTGAAGCCCGAGGGAAGTACGTAAACAAAAGGCATTTCATATTTCACTGTCAGTCCTTCTAAAAGGGACAAGCACTCGGCTAGGAGCTACCGCACACACACTCAAGTGCCCAAATCCATAATTAATGGAGATGGAGACACCTGATGTTTTTGCTGTTCAAAACTCCTTGAAATGACTTTGTGCCTCGGTGTGATATTGCATTTCAGTGTTGGCTGCATATGCTGTCATCACTTTTACTTTATGTGCTGTTTCCTCTCCATTTTACTGGGCTGATTTTTAGACAGGTCTAACTTAAAAGGAACGAAGAAGACAAATCATTGGCAGTACATCTGTTTTTTTCCCCCCACTGCCGTGGATTTAATTCCAGGCGTTTATTGTCATAGTGCCACTGAACTTTGTAGTGGATAGGATCTATGAAATTCTGCCAATTTCTACATTTATAAACATCGCAAGATGTTCTTGGTGCATGTACCAGGTATTGGAGATAATATCATAATCTGCTTGCTATGTGCAAACTAATGAATTATGGATTTTCGCCACCGCACTCTTTAGAGAAGCTGATCAATAGAGACTGTCATATCTATGAGCAATCTGGAAAAAAAAGATGTCAGGATGCATTAGAATAGAGGAGCCTGGTAAGGAGTGAGAGTCTGTGGAGGGGGAAGCCAACTGTCTAATGCTATCAGAAGGAGATGCTTCTCCCAGCCTTCCTAATGGCACATTGGCAACACTTTGCGCAGAACAGCAGGCAAAACCCAGAACAAAATGCTGCCGCACTGCAATTTTCTCCTCTCAGCGACAGAATGTCAATGGCACCCTCAGACTCTTGGAGACACTCACAAGAGTGTGGTCTCTGCACTGTGTGCTTAACCTGGCCAGTCCTTCACAGTCTATGTGTACATTTTCCTTTTTGTGTACACATCTCACCCATCATGATTCATATGTATTAAAATGATAAAACAATAGTCAGCTGACTTCTTAGTGTTCATAGTGTGTGGTTTAGAGTATAGACCAACACTCTCTTTTGTGTTGCAATGTTATGGAATTGAATATATAATCCACTCAAGTAAAAAATAAAATACATTACTGTAACAGTCTGTCTGTATTTATACCCTATGTAATCTGTACTATAATTTGTTGGTCCAAATTATATCATTACAGTGCACCGTATTCCTATTAAATCAAGATGCAGACTTCACAGGCTTTTCAGGATATATCATTAACATTCACACATTTTAAGCAAAATAAATTGTATCGCTATATTTTGTTATTTCTTATTTGTTCCTTTGTTAGTGAAGATGCAATGCAAAAGGGATAGCCCCAATGATAGAATTTAGAATTCACTTTGCATGTCGGAATGGCGTTCCAAAGAATCTCCTCAGTTCATTATGCCATAGGTTAACACAGCATGAGATGAGCATTGCTGTCCGTGGTGCTGAAGCAATGAGTTGGATTGAACAGCTGAGAACACGTGACCCACGAGACATTTGGAGGTGCTCTGAACTGCACGTTTTTTTTCCCTGTTTGTGCTCCCGCTTCCTGTTATGATTGAATTGACATTGCTTCAGGCGCCTACCTTGCCGACGATTTGTACTGCGGGGATAATTAAAAAGGACGGTGGCCGTCCGTTGCTGTCGTTGTTGCCATTGCCTCCTCATTTTGTCCCGATTTCTAATTCTTTTCCAAGTGGGTCACTTTGTTCTGCTGTCAGATGATAATAAATCATCACAGCATCATAATAATGTTCATGGGCGGTGGTGACATCTGCACAATTGCTTGGTGCCAGCTTTAAATGGGCCATCTTTTAAAGACAGAAGCTGATGTAAACGGGAAAGGGAGAACGAGGCAAAACACTTGACAAGTAACTGTATACTGTATGTTGCCCAAGGCTTGCACCTGAGGCGCAAGAGTTTGGTTGCCTTAGAGCACTTTGAAAAAAAAAGCCTTTTGTAACCTTAGTTTGTGATGTAACTTCATGCGATTGGAACTGGAGATACTTTTGTACAGCTGGATGGAGTCATTCCTGTGGTCACAGCAACAGTATTGGTGCAATGCGCATCAGGGTTCAAACTTCAACTGATAGATAGACCTGGACTTAATGTGTGTTATACCACCGAGGTGAAGGTTCAAATGCTGTAGCAGAAAAATGACCCGACGACTCAGTGGGCATCTATTTGCAGCTTTAGAATAGCATCACCTCATCCACGCCAGCACATGTCTCTTCCCTAGCTTCCCTGTGACTCCACACATAAAAGCATCCTTCTGTGTGTTGAATTGGATAGAAGCTTTTACACAAAGAGCAGGTCGATGGAGAGTGCGACTGCTCTTGGCATGACTGAGGTGCTGTTGACTACCAGACATCTGGCTCTGAATAATTTGGCTATAGAGTGCTACAAGCCACTGATATGCCACTGTTCTGCCGTCCACTCTAGGCATTGCTTATTCCCTCTTTCTTTGTATAGCGATTCTAAAATTAATCAGCGGCGGTTCATTTTTTTGCATTTGATCTTTTAATGATAATTTCTTTGCGTTGCATGCATGTTCAGTGAGTGTCAGAATACTTACTCACAAGCAAATACTGTCCTCAAGTATTTACCTTATATTATTTACTTAGAATTATTAGAATTATTTACCATTAAAAGGTGGTGCTTTCATATACATTGGTGATAGGATTTTGTTGGCAAGTGAAAAAAGTCTGTGACGAGTGTGACACTTAACAGCAGGTGTCCCTGTGATTAAAGTTTAACCTCAGCAGCCACTGTCACTCACTCAGATCACACACTTGGCTCTTGACTTACTCCCTTGTGTGTGTTCAGTGGGGACCTGATTTATTCTGTTTGTTTGTTTTATTTTGTCCACTACCCATTTGACTGAATTCTGTCATTCTCCATTAATGCATGGGCATGTGGTATAGACAGTATGAGTGAGACTTTGATCTCCTCACTTTCCGCTCTTTCCTAAATCCTGACTATCCGTGAAAGGTTGAGAAGGAAGTATGAACATTACCGCTGATGTACTGAATTATTGTAAATTAAAACCTCTGTAAATGAGTCTTTTTAGTTATGATTATTCACAGGCATGTAAAAAAAACATCAATGGAAATTGATTTTGCTTTGCCATTAGCTTACTGTATGTTGACTGATTGCTGAAAATCCATCTGGAAATCTAAAAGCCCAAAGAGAGACGGGATGTGAATAGTTTTGATCAGTTTATGAGGTGTTTGCATGCTATTGGGAAGACACACATCTGCATTGACCATGCTTCTTCACTCATTGACAGTAATAATAAGAGAGACAGGATGTGAATGGTTTTGATCAGCGTATGAGGTGTTTGCATGCTATTGGGAAGACACACATTCTGCTTCTTCACTCATTGACTCTGGAATAGATGGAAGAGCCATGTCAGGGACATTTTGTGTGTGTGTGTGTGTGTGTGTGTGTGTGTGTATGTGTGTGTGTGCGTGCGTGTGTGTGTGTGTGTGTGTGTGTGGGAGGGGGGGTAGTGTTGCCTTGAATAATTGGATGCAAGTTGAATTTAAATATTAATAGACACCTCAGCGAGGAAGCTGGCAAAATCATATAAATATAAAATATAAAATGTTGATTATTAGTCATAGTCATGAATTGTACTAACACTGAATGCAAAGGTCTATCCTTCAACAATGAGCATCCTCCTCTCCTCTCCTCTCCATCTTCTGAGAGTCGCCTCTCTTTAGGTTGCTAAATTAATCTTAATTTGAATGTTTTTTTTTCCTGTTTCTCTGGCAGATCTCACACAGGAAATTGACATGTAGCATTATCATATGGCGCTTGGAGGCATCACTGATGGGTCAAGAGATATCACTGTCCATGGCTGAAAATGGGTTATTTAAAAAAGATCACCTCATTAGAGGTCTGCCATTATGTATTTGAATAAATCCACCATGCTTAATACACAGGCCATTATCCTTGCCCGAGGCCACACCAAAACAAATGGTGTTATTTCGAGCCTTTAATTCAGAGCTGTTTGATTTATTTATTTCTATTTTTTTTGTTCCCTTGATTTTAGAGCAAAGGTGTCCTCTAGCAGCTGCACCTGTTCGCCTTGAGACTCAGCTGATGTGTCCAGACAGAAAACGTTGTGCGCTCTCTCCAAAAGCGATGCCCGTCGCCTTCACCTCGCTCCCTCTCCCTCATAAGTGCTCTTTTCGAAAGTCTTCTTCCATTTGCTCAGGCCATAAAGCAACGCTCACCGTAAAGTCACAAAAAAAGCAGGCATGGGCTTGCCATGAATTCATACCCCGGCTTCCATTTAAGCCTTTTAAAGGTTTTTAAGTGTGCCGAGAGATATGCTTATGTCAGGGAGATCAAGCCGCAATTCATTACCACGTGAAGGCTCCGAGACTCGGCTATTAGCCGGCGTGGCTGTATAATGCACACTGGGTCACCGCTGTGCCATCTGAACACAACCCATATAGATTTTTGAGAGTCGGGGGGGAATAATGAGGTGTTTGAAAATTCGGGCGGAATAGTGACAGTATCATATTTTGCGGGACCATTTGTCCTTAAATTCTTAATTAGCCTAATTTAGTGTTGTTAGATAATGAACGAAAGCGGCGTTCTCAGTAACACATGACTCTGTTATTATCAGGCTGATGCAATCACTCAGTGCTTTGCCCTCCTAAGTAGCTGAGCTGCATTAGCCCCTGCTGTTCGCAATTCATTTTTTATACTCCTTGACCTAATGTTTCAGGCACGCAGTGCTAGTGCACATACGCACACACACACACACACACATGCACACTCACATGCGCAAATGCACATCGTTATTGCAATATTAGATCAAGTAATATATCATATTTATAAACTTCTCAAGGCATGTGGGGTGACTAACACAGAAAATGTAAAATCACAGTAATGTCTCTATTTACCTCCACTACTTACCCACACTTACTGTCTGTATAGAGATTCAACTGAGTACTGTAACTTTCTCTGTTATATCTCAAATTTGGATTGCATCATTAGTTTGTTCCTTGTTTATGCCACAGTTCAAAGTTATGGCTATCCATCACAATCTCATTTGGAAGTGTACGTTTTATAATGGGGGACTCGCCAGCGCTCACTCACTCCAGTCGCTCACTGACACATCACAAACGTCAGCGAGCGAGCGACTCTGAAAATGGGGAGCAGTCAATATGCTGGCACGCCGGGGAGGCCACCTGCAGGCTCTGTAGCCCCATGAAGCCTGTGGCAGAGACAGAGGGGTGGCCATCTGACAGTCCTGGCGCCGTCCTGCCCCAAAACCCCTCCGCAGCCGGTGAGCGTGCCGCTTACAAAGAAAGAAAGAGAGAAAGAGAGAGAGAGAGAGAGAGAGAGAGAGAGAGAGAGAGAGAAAGAAAGAAAGAGAGGAAGAGGGGAGTGCATCGTTCGGCTCTCTGAAAGAGGTACTAATGGCTTCGTCTTCATATTGTGGAGCCATCTGCTCCTGGGAAGTCTTAAGGGGAAACATCACACTGAATAGGAAAAACTGGAAAACAGCTTTCTTTGCCCAATGGATTTTTTGGAGTATGTATGTATGTGTGTGTGTGTGTGTGTGTGTGTGTGTGTGTGTGTTTGCCAGCCTCTGTGTATGTGTTGTGTTGTCTCTTTCATCTTTGTCATCCCATCCCTGCTCTGAAAACCCTGTTTTAGAGATGATTGAAGCGGGGTCTGCAGCAGACTCTCCTGAAACACCCTCTGTCCTCAATGTCTCCCGCATCTATTCTGAGGCCTATTCACAGGCCTGTGGCTTGTGGACACTGCTGTGTCTCCTCTCTCTCTCTCTCTCTCTCTATCTCTCTCTCTCTCTCTTACTGTACTTATTGGGGCTATTTGGAGAGGAAACTCCTGCGGTCCCTCTTTGTAGTGGCTACAATCTTCTGAGCTCCTCTCGACTGCTTTGTCCAAGGCACTCGAGGCCAGATCACTTCAGCCGTGGCCTACTGGTTAGCGCTTTAGACTTGTAACCCGAGGGTTGCCGGTTCGAACCCCGACCAGTAGGCATGGCTGAAGTGCCCTTGAGCAAGGCACCTAACCCCTCACTGCTCCCCGAGCACCGTTGTTGTTGCAGGCAGCTCACTGCGCCGGGATTAGTGTTTGCTTCACCTCACTGTGTGTTCACTGTGTGCTGAGTGTGTTTCACTAATTCACGGATTGGGATCAATGCAGAGACCAAATTTCCCTCACGGGATCAAAAGAGTATATATACTTATATATATATACAATCCGACATCACAGGAACATTTGGATCTCTAGCTATTTAGTAAATGCACGGACATCAGTGTGTGTAGATTCTATCCCTGTACTGTCACTCTGTGATGAGTGTTGTGTAGGACCTTATGGCTTTATGATGTGCAAGTGTGGCCATCCAGCCGTGGAGCTGGATGCTGGTAAGGCACAGAAGTGAGTGTTGCTACAGAACTTAAGGGAAGTCAACAACAACAGTCACTAAAAAAGGGATGAAATGAAGCGCAGTGGTGGATTTGGCAGGCGGTTAGTGTGTCAGCTGTGCCGCCACGGCAACTGAGAGCCACATCTGAGACCTCATCTTCAGCGCTGGCGTCGGTGGCCAGCTTCCGTTGCCTTCCTTCTCTCTCTCTCTCTCTCTCTGTCTCTCACTGTTTTTTGTGGTCCTCAAAGACACACAGGCACAGTCTCAGCCACCACTCTGCGTTGAGAGCTTGCGCCGCTCCGCATTGCCCCACGACTATGTGTCACTTCCTGTGCCAGCATACCTGCCTGCTGCCAGTGGGCCCATATGCCACCCGCCTGCCCGCTTTATGTGCCCGCCAGCCTCCACATCTCTCTCTCTCTCTCTCCCTCTCTCTCTCTCTCTTTCTCTCTCTCCCCTCTCTTTCTCCGTTAACATTTCCTGATCATTGTCATTTCCTTTCTTTCCTTTTTTTCTCTCCGTCTACCTTTTCTTTCGCCATTTCGTGAGCGAGGGAATGATTTCATCACCGCGAGCAATATGCACGCAGCCACTGGCACAGGAAGCACTGGAGGGGGGAGCCTGTGACGTCGGGATTCACCGCGGGCGACCGCCACATCGCCGGGAGGAAACCCGGCTCACGACTGCAGGCGGCACAGCTAGATCACACCGCTTTACTGGCAGGTCTCCAAACAGCCAGCCGAGGCCTTTGATGGAAACCTGTGTCTGTGTTATGTGAATACTCTCATGTTATGTTTCATTTAATAAAAATAGGCCCAGCTTGTGGAAAAATTCAATCTTCTCAGAAGAGAGCAACACAGACAGCTTTGTCTGTTATAAGTTTCCAAACATGTTCTTTATATATCTGACCACGTTTCATGTGTTATCCATCTATACTATGGCTATGTTGTTGAAATGGCTGATGGCATCTGTCTTTTCTTCCAGGGGGTTAGTGAAATTGAATCACTGGGGAGACATAGAGAGGGTCTGTTTGGATTCTATCAAAGCTAAAGCCATGTCCATTGTTTCATTATACCGCAACATCATCATATACATATGCATCATGCCTGACCTCCTCCATCTCTCTCGCCTTTTCAATTCAATTCAATTCAATTCAAGAAAGCTTTATTGGCATGAACGTTGCATGAACATTATTGCCAAAGCTCAATTACATGTACACAGAAGAGGTAAAGAGGGAAAAAATGAAAATAAATACATACTTAACAGAATTGTGGAATTCACATATAAGAGGACATAAAAGTAGACATAGAAGACATTAAAGTAAGACAACAATTCTAATAATAAGAACAAATATACAACATTGTTGGTGGTTGTGGCCTCACTGGCTGTCCCTCTCTCTCTCTCTCTCTCTCTCTCTCTTGTTCCCTCTCTGTCTCTTTGACGGTATGAAGAAAGTTTAAAAAAATCTCTTTCTCAATTATTCATCTATCCTCCACCTGCTACCTCTCCGTTTTGCATTCTTTCTCTCTGTCTGTTAATCCTGTTGTTTTCTCTCTTGTTTTGGAAAACAGAAGCGTAGTCATACCAAAAGAAGTAAACATATATCCATTTACAGATCAGTGAGGCGATGAGGAGGGCAGATGCTTTTCAGTTGTGTTGTCCTGGGAGCTGGAGCCCGGAGTCTGGAGCGGCACGTCTTAAACGCGTCCAAATGAGGGCTCTTTAGTAGAGATTAGGCCTCTCTCACTGCACCGCAAAGGGCCTCCTCAGTGGTGATTTCCCCTGGCGCTGCGGAGCGCCTAGTTACCGTTTGGGCTTAAGTCGATGCGGAGGGTGGGGATGGAGAGAGATGGCGGCCAAATGAAAAGGCGAAACTGGTGGGGGTTGTTTTTTTAGAGGACGCTGAGGAGGTGTTTCAGCGTGAAATATCCGCCCCGATGCTAAATCAGAGCCAGAGAGCTCACAGAGGTGAACGAATGCTGCTGAGAGTGCTGAGGTAGTTGCTTTCACTGCTAAATCTATATCGTCTTTTTTTATGGGGGCAGCTAAGTGAAAGGATCTTAATGCTTATCTCGTCAGATTTGGTTACAGTGAAAGTTGTTGAATGTCTGAATGTGTGTGTCAGACTTTGTCACTGTCAGATAAGACACGCCTGTTCATCACAAGGTCCGTGCTTTTGATCTCAACCCGGGTAATGACTGAGGTTTAAGAGTCATTGAACTCAATTTTACAACGCAATTGCGTTTGATATGATTGTAATTTGATAAATGTCATGTGTCTGGTTTGGTAGTGGTGGGGTTTTGATGGATGCAAATTCATTTACATCTGCATCCTTCCATGGTGTGAATTTGTAATTGGACCGTGGGGTGGAAGTGAGAGTATGCTGGGTGTTTTGCAGCAGAGGAGATGCAAACTTTGCCACGATTGCAAACACAGGAAGACTACAGCTACCCTGTGTGTGTGTGTGTGTGTGTGTGTGTGTGTGTGTGTGTGTGTGTGTGTGTGTACTTGTGTGTGTGTGTGTGTTTGTGTGTGTGTGTGTTTGAGTGCAGTCAGGATGGAAAGATTAATTTTGCCAAGGCTGCAAATGGAAATAGCTTGCCATAATGGGGTAATGGGCGAATTCAAGTTCTTTGACACAGGACTTATGGAATGCAACCCACATTCAATGGATGAATAAGATTAATATCTCGGCCATTGTTCTGTGAGAAAAAGAGGGTGAAAAGCCACCCCCACCCTAACCCCCCCCCCCCCTCCCACACACACACACATACACACACCCTCCCACAAACCCATACCCTACACCCACACTCACTGCTCCAGCTCCAAACAACAGCAGAATAAGTCGTCACAAAAGTTTAAAGAACTATTGAGCGCCTGAGTAGAACACGTGTGCCTGACACCAGGCTCTCCGTTTCCATTTCAGTTTTCTTTGGTAGCCATTCACCTTCCTTGACAGACTGTACAGTCATCTGTGGGTTTTGAGCGCTGCAGCAAATGGAGGGATAAGCTGCATTTGCATTAGTATTCGCTACCAAATCCATCTGAACAGGCCCTCATTACTGTGACTGGATAGTGCATTTGGTGCGTCTGTCTATGTGGTGATTACCATAATGATAGCATGGTTTGCAGGGGTAGATTCAAATGTGGAGCACTTTATGCAAGCCCAGTACTGATGATATACTGTATGTCAGGGGTAGTGTGCCAAAGACTGTGTGTGTGTGTGTGTGTGTGTGTGTGGGGGGGGGGGGGGGGGGGGTGTGGGTGTGTGTTTGTGTGTGGGTGCGCATGTGCGTGCGCACCTGTGTGTGTGTGTGTGTGCGCATGTGTGTATGTGTGTGTGTGAACAATTAAAATTGGTATGCTCTGCTTATCTGTGGTTAGGAAGAACCTTGGAGTAACTGATGTGGGGGTGAGGTCATATGCAAGTGCTGAGGCTATACTTATATCTTATAAACCAAGTGGGATTCACTTCCTCAAAACCTGGTTGCTAGCAAATGCTAGTGTGTATTGGCACATCTCAACAGATCAGCCATGGAAGAGTAAATCTATGTTGCGCTAAAATATTGAGCAGTTTCAAATTGCATCATGGACTCATCGCTTACATCAGACAGTGAAGGGACTTTTAGTTCCTTCATGATATCTGTCTTTTTGGGCTTTAAGTGCCTCTTATGGGCTCCTGCGTTTGATGGCAAAACAGGAATGTTTTAGCATACCTCAGCTCTGATGGTCTAAGTGCATCAACAGACCAGTGGCTGTGTCACATAAGATCAGGCAAGTCTGAGGGCTCCAGAGATGCAGTGATGGACAGTGGGCTTCATACCAGCCAGTCTAAAACTTAGATAGCACAGACAGATGCATTAATCATGATGGTTGCAATTTCTACTGCTCTGGGCTAAGAAATGGGACAGTATGAGGTGATCTTCACACAAGTAGCCCTGGAAGATCTTCAGCCAAATGCATGCCATGCTGCATACTATACCTTTTTACAGTCTAACTTCACAGGTAAATGTAATGCATTGAATAACTAAGGCATTTGTTGACACCTTTATACCTTCGCGAAGTAGGGCTAGATTTAAAGTTTGAATTAGACATAGGACTGTGTTGGAACAGTGTGTCAATTTTCTATGACATACACTCTTAAAACGGTCTGGACATAGAGATGTGTTAAAAAAACAAAAACAAGTGGTGTTATTTTCAACACATTTGTTGCAAGAGTGCACACAGTATATCAAAAGCAATGTGTTAGACACAACACAAACTGTGTTGTTCCTATCTGGGCATAGAGATGTGTTAAAAACAACACAAATTGTGTTATTTTCAACACATTTGTTTTTAAGAGTGTAGTGACACATGGTGTTACATGTAACTGAATGGTTTAGTAACAATGTAACTACAATGGCTCTTTATAGTTCCTCTCCCTAAAGTGTTTCTGAAATATTATTCTACAACATCAGGCTCTGGGTGAATTCACTGAGACAACTATTTGTGGGCAAAATATCAATGTCAACAAAGGTCAGCAGAATTTGCCATTTTCCCCTTTAGTATCCAGTGTCAGGGCTCTTTCGAGCATGCCTCTGTTTAACTGTAACATTTCTCATTCTCAACAGATTAAAAGAAAACATCAGTTTTCAGTGTCCCTCAGACTCTCACTGTGTGTTTTTTTTCTTTTCAGACCAGTGGTAGTCAGTAGGAAGATGTTACATTCCCATAACTTGTCCATCTTAGGGATACTCCTATGGGACTGTGTCTTTTAAAAACAAGCTTTTTGGGACAGTGAGTTATAGAGTCAGATAGTGAGTTTTTCTCTGTATGTTCGTATCATTATTATTCTTTTTACTCAAGAGAGTATAAACACCATCCTTCCAAGCATCTGGAGATTTCTCCCGTTTACTTCATGGGTTTGATTCATGTGGGCTCATTTTCAACAACAGTGCGCGCTGGGAGCTGATATCAAACAGAGCTGAATCCATACAGAGTCTTATTTTGAGAAGACGGCATCAATAACAGCAGTGCGGTGACACACTCCTCCCACTGGTAAAGAGGCATCTATCGCGGAGGGTCAGCAGAGACAGCGAAGCCAGAAACGTCAGGGCTGCTGAAAGCTCTGCCGCAATGTGTGTTGTGAAATGCAATACGTCGCGAATGCCGAGCATGTCAGCTTTGCAACTCTAATGCAAGATTCAAGCAGCTATTTTATGTGTGTGTGTGTTTGTGTGTGTGCGTGTGTGCATGAGTGTGTGTGTGTGTGTGTGTGTGTGTGTGATGTGTGTATGTGTGTGTGTTTTGTGTGTATATGTGTGGTGTGTGTGTGTGTGTGTGTGTGTGTGTGTGTGTGTGTGTGTTTGGGTGTATGTGTGTCCATGCATGTGTGTGTGTGTGTTTGTGTGTGTGTGTGTGTGTCTGTCCATGCATGTGTGTGTGTGTAGGTACCTGCATGTCTTGCAGATAAGGGGAAGTCTCTCTGAGCAGTGGTTAATCTGTCAGATTGGGCAGTGTGAAGACTGGGCTACTGGGATAAATTAGACACACTATTTTCCCATGGGAAACATTTTAGGACGCACCACCCTCACACTGGTAGACTTTAAGCCTCTCTCCTCAGTCTGGTGGATGCAGGTAGTTTTCCCTTCATGATGGATGAGGTCACATATTTACATTCCGCACAAGCACAATCTGCTTCTTATTTGCACAACATAAATACCAATACTTTTCCATCTTCCAGAAGACAGGAGTGCTTTTATGGCCTGACATAGGTTGTTTGATTTACTGCAGCTTGTACTCATAAAAATGGTTTCTGTTTAAAGTCACTGCTAGACAGGATTTTGGAAAATGGTACTGTTCATTGCTTACATGGTGTAGAGCACTGTAGGCCATAGTTGACGGAGAAAGTGAAAGCCAAAGTTTTTAAAGTATGTTATGCATACAAGTTGCTGTAGAAGTATAAGCAATATGTTTTTTCTTGTATGTAATTGAGTTTTTTTACCACTAAATGTATCGATTGTTGGCCATTACAGCTATAAACAAAGATCGGTGATTACAACTTTGAGTTGTTGACTGTGGCAAACATTAGTTCATTTTAATCAAATCAATTTGAATTGTATTTTCCATACTCAGAAAAAAAGACTAAATTTGATTGCATTCAATTTGTGTTGATTATTTTGTTTATTCAATGTAACAATATACTATTGGATGGCGTATTAATGGTTTGTACAGCGTTGTGACCTGATTGGAGCACTTTTAGTTCTACTCGTTGCAAATTAATTTCTGTGACTGAGACGTGTTAATGAAGCTTTTTAACAAGTTAAGAGAGCTTCATCATTTTACAATGGATGTAATGCTGATGTATTAACAAAATAAGCTATTTTTTATTTGTGGACACACATTTTTATTTTCATGGATTGGTAAGCATTTGTTTGTGTGTTTTTATTCATCATTTTCAACAATAAATCATAATTAGATGTTTATGCCATGGCTTGTCAACATCTTTGCAAGCAGAGCATTATGACATTTAGACAAATGGCCCTAACTGGGGGGAAAGCAGATAGACCTTCATTGAATAACTGGGTCAAAGTGTTGGTTTGGCCACAGCCAAGACCACTGTTACACGGCCTGAAAATGTTCAATCCATAGCAAGGTCAGTAGGCGTTCCAAGGGTGTTTTATTTATAGTTTGCCGACCAGGGTTCTGAGAGGAATAGAATCAATTGGGGCGACAGTGGGTTCAAGTCTCTGCTCAATCAATGCTGGTTTGTGCTTGCCTTCCATTGACACCCTGCCTAACAAACTCTCCAGTGCCTCTCACCCATCACGCCCCAGTCGAGCGAAATTGAATCGGGTTGACTCAAAAGCGAAGAGAGAACGTGACCACCGTGGGCGATGGCTGTAATGCAGGCAGGCTGTTATGTATTTATGTGAAATGATATGAATACGGTGAAGTAATCCACTTCCGAAATCCAAGTACATCCATAAAAGTGGTTCCAGGTGCATTAAATTGTATTTATTGTAGACAGCAGAAGATCAGGACTCAATACAG
>NC_055979.1:11873282-11888282 GCF_018492685.1 Alosa sapidissima | reverse complement strand
GACCTACATCTTAACATCAAAACACAAATAAATAAACACAGATCATAATATCATCCTCATCATTGTGTTAAAACCATGACAGCTTTCTAAACCTTAACAGGGCTTCAGGGCATTGCAAAAAAAAAACTGTCATGTGTCTTGCCATCCTTATTCACCAGTCATGACTCTTCCATTCTCTTCCTCCATTTCCCCATCCCTCTCTCTCCCTCCATCTCCCCCTCCATCCCTCTCTCCTCGACTACCCAGAAGCCCCTGTGTGTGACGTGGGCGAGTATCTGTGCCATGACCGGCAGACATGTGTGTCTGTGCGGTGGCTCTGTGATGGGGAGGATGACTGCTCAGATGGTTCTGATGAGGGCCCAGACCAATGTGAGTAGTGCGCACACACAAACATAGGCGTCTGCGCGCGCGCACACACACACACACACACACACACACACACAGAGTAATAACTATAGGAGCTAGGCCCGATCAAGCACACAATTACACACACTCACAAACACACACAGACACACACACAGACACACACACACATGCACGCACACACGCACACACAAACACACAGCATCCTTTTTCAACATTGTCCTCCTGTCTTAACATCTCTGTACAACCTTGCCACCCTGCCACATGTTCCTGTTGTCACCTCCGATGCCAGGGCATGGGACGTGTGTGCTGGCATCAAAGGGAAGATGGCAGTCACATATAATATCCTTGCCAGTCACCTCACCACAGCGGGAGGTGTGGTCTTACTGCCATCTGTGGAGGCACGGCACACACTCATAAGAAATGGATGTCATCTTCAGAGCTGGAAAAGAGTTGTGTGAAACCATCACTGCTTTTTGGCTGACCTCTCTCACTCTCTCTCTATCTCTCTCTTTATCTCTCACTCTTTCTGTCTCTCTCTCTCTGTCTCTCTCTCTCTCTTTCTCTCTCTCACTCTTTCTATCTCTCTGTCTATCTCTCTTCTCTCTCTCTCTTTTGCTTTTTCATACTTTCAAACTATCCTGTTGTCTGTAATTTCATTGTCATTAAAACTGATTTGTGGCCATCTTGCAGGCTTACGATCTCTGCATATATCTTCACAGTCTTAGTGTGAAACTGTTTATTATCCAGAATTACCTATTGATTTGGGGGTGAAATTAGAGCCATTTGCTACTAAAAATTACAGACTAGAATGGCAAAGGAAATCAATCATTGCAGTTGTTTGTTCCTTGTCTGTCCCACCCTTATAGACACAATTAATGGGTAAAGTTGCTAATCACTAAAATCAATTTACAAATAACACAGATTGTTGGGACAGACGCAGTAATCATTCCAGGAATATCATTAGTGCTATATCTTCATATTTGTACTTCATAATGCAATTCTCTGGTCTAGAGTATAGTGCTGACTTTGCAGTAAATTTAAAGTAATATGCATTTTAGTCCTATTCATAAAGTATGTGACAGTTTAATTCAAATAAGGATTCATTTTATGTAAAGATAAAGCTAGAAATAATGGGAAATTATCTATTATGTACACAATCTTTTGAGGACTGGGTTTTTTTAGTAGCCATTACACTTGAGGTCAATGTAAATGGAATATTATCTACACTTCCCACCTCATCTGCACCTTGGTAACATCATTGCTAGACTAACAAATCTATGTGGATGTGGGTCTTTAGGGTGAAATGTTGATTTGTTGGGTTGTCACTTGGAAGAGAGAGCTGATCTGTTTAATGATTTATGTGCTCCTGTTGTCTCGTCCAGTAGTGATTACCCCCGCCTTCAACTCTCCAAATATGATTTGAGGTTTGAGCAGCAACATCTTAAGACCTTCACAGAGAGCTTTGGCCAATTGCAGTGCAGTATACGGATAATTACTACACTGACATACCAATTGGCATTTTGTGTTCTATTGCATGTGGGTTCTCGCGATGGAGGGTCCTGTTTCATGGATGTGTCATCCCACCGGGTAGTCTAGCTGACACTTTGTAGACATGTCTTTTTTGATGACAAGCACTTAAAGCTCTGACAGCAGCTTGTCTTTTGTGTTCATTGGAGATGTGTTTTATGTGTGTGCGTGTGTGTGTGTGGGTGTGTGGGTGCGTGGGTGGGTGTGCAGGCGTTTGTTGTTTCTCTTCAGCATTTTTCTCCTAACCACTACATCTTGTTGCAATGTTCCAAACAGTCTGGCTAATCAACCACTGCTTGATTTCACTCGGTTTCTAAATATGGAGGAGTTGTGATTTGCACAGCATATATGTCAACATCAAAGCTAGGTAAGGGTTTAATAACTGAAGCACTAAAGTTTAGATAGCGTATCATATGCCACTTTGTGCAGTTTAATATTGACAGAATTCCATATGCAGTGTTTACGTAACTGAGTAAACAAAACTATAGAATCATTTCTAGTCTCTGAAGTTTGACAGTGTTTGATAGCATCTGCAGTTGTTTTTATTTGTGTTTATGTTTATACACTCATAGCAGCAGATGCTGGGTGTCCAGGATGAAGGCCAGATCCAAGACAGGCCCTTGCCAGAATCAACTGCTCTGTGTGTGTGTGTGTGTGTGTGTGTGTGTGTATTTGTGTGTCTGTGTGTGCTGCTTGTTTTTATACCCCCGAAGCCATAATCACCCGTGTCATCAGAAGTCTGTGCACAGCGTGGCGCGGCGCTCCAGATAGCGAGAGGAAGATAAGCACTGGCGTGTTCCTTAAAGTCAGTTTACTGAGGGTGACTTTCCCAGCTCTTTCCACATAAAAATAAATGACTTGTAAACGTATCTATTCCCCCTGAGAAACGGCACCTGGGAAAGGGTTTGAGAGTGTAATGTTGCATAGCGCTTTTGTCGAGAACGTGAAGGACGGAACCCGCATGGATGCTGGCATCTCTGAACACAGAGAATGTCTCCAGCCTGAGTTAACCTGGGGGTAGTGGGGATTGGCTCAACCCTGGGGATAAAAGCAGCCACCTTAATGTGATCAAGGATTGGCTACTGCACACCTTTTTTTGCTGTGCTATTGGAGAGAAAAAAAAAGAAAGTTTTGCACCCCAGCATTTTGTATAGATCATTATTCATTTCCATTCAGCTCTGTCTCCCCTAGGGGCTCCCTGGGTAATTTAGCTGCCCCGGAAATGCATATTTACCTCCAGGAACTGCGTTGGGCGCCAAAGCTGGGGGGATTTGGGAAATAATCCCCTTTAATTTCTCCGGCAGCCATTCAGTCATGGCTGGTTTCGCTTCCCGTTGTTCCTGTGACTGCGGCCATCTGCTGAGAGCAGAGGAACAAGCAAACGCGAGGCAACAGAGGCAGAGGCAACACCCGACTCGATCCTGACTCGGCTGCCTCGTCAACTTACCCGCTACGCCATCCATCTTGCCAGCTTCTGAGGGGCTTCAAAAGCAAATTAACGAATTTAAAAAATGTAAAACGGCTTCTTCTGCATGATTGTGTTTTAACAGAGCATTGCTAAGCACCTGGAATGCTAATACAAAGAACTGCAGATGATTTTTGTGTGTGTGTGTGTTTGTGTGTGTGTGAGTGTATGTGTGTGTGTGTGTGTTTGTGCGTGTATGTGTAAAGGTGTTGAAGTGAGAGCTCTTAGAATAGAAGAATGCATGAGTAGTACAAAGCCTTTTGAATACACAAAATGTGTATCTACACAATAAATGACAAATTGTTTATATGCACACATTTCCATTTCACAATCACATTTTTTTAAAGCTTCTTTTCAGGCTTTTGAAATCACATTCTATAAAGCTTTTTTCAGGCTGTTGAAATGAATTGTATAATTGATTAAAACACCTCATTAGACAGACCCAGGTGATGCGTTCAATCTGGCTCTGTTTGGAGGGAAATTAATTTCTCATCTTACACACAGGCACAGTAAGGGTCCTTAAACAAGCTTGCTGAGGCATTTAGATACCAGGAAGCCTGTCTCCCATGGGTGATATTGCACATAATGCATAGCTGTGTGTTTTGACACAAGCTATATTAAACTCCAAATTTGATACGCGACAATAAACCAGCGCTGGCTTTGAGGGAGACTAGTGTGTTTGGCTCTGTGTTGAGTTGCGGTGGTGCAGCAAATGCAGCTCCAGCTGAACCTGATACTGCTTGAAGAGTCCTGAGGGCCATGCTAAGAGTCACTTAGCTTTGGCTGGCAAGGCCGCAACACCATGTATGGTATGAGGAGTCCGTGGGAACATATACACACAGGCAAGCTTGCTTCACAGAGTAGCACTTCTATTTCTCCCTGGAGTTTGAGATATTACACTGGAAGCATTATCTCTCTCTCTCTCTCTTTCTCTCTCTTTCTCCCTCTTCCCCTTTTCCTCTCTCTGTCTTTTACTCAAATCCTTATCATTTACTTAACCAAGTGCAACACGGTGGAATTTGAGGGTGGTCATGCTTGGCCCCCCAATGAACAGATACATACCCCCCATCCTCAACCCCCATCACCACACACACACATACACACTCATAAACAACAAACTCAACACACATTCAAATACCTTCCGATTAACAGCCAGTTTGTATTGTTTATTCGATGTAATATAGAAAGACTCTGGTTTGACAGTCATATATAAATGCAATTCATCATACTTAAGTTGTGTTGATATTTCAGAGTAAAAATGTGCATAATTATGGAGCTACTCAGGGTGCAAACATAATCCATTCAATCAAAAAAAAATGGCAGCAAAACTAATTGCAGTGGAGGGGGTCCTACCATTTGAAGCCTCGCTCCCTCTCTCTCTCTCTCTGTCCAGAGCCCACATAATAAATTTAAGCTGGTTGGCAATCGTTTAATTTTAATCATTAATTCATTGCAGTTCCACAGTTCCACAACATCATAACCCGCCCCCACCACCACCCCCACCCTTCCCTTCCGACAACTACAAAATTAAGCATCTCTCCGCATCCTCTCAGTGTGGTGCATTCTGGGAACTTGTCAGTGCAAGATGCTGAGCAGGGTGCATTGTCACCTTGTAGCATCAGCAGCAGTAGCAGCACGCCCCAAAATAACAGCCATGGGGGTGGCATCTGCCTCCGTAAGGTTTGTTACGCTTTGCGACTTAGTTTGAGAGTTTTCATTCGAGGCTGTTCATCCGTGCTCGGGCAGGCTGGGTGGTTGACGGGGGACGTGGTTGGGAGTGATATATAAATAACTAGATAAATAAATGCCGATTCCCCATTCGGAGTGTTCATATGAAGTCATATTTCAACTGTTAAACGCCAGCTGTGTGCCAACGCGAAGCTGCACACGCTGAATATTCATTCCCCTAATCATGTTAGATTAGGATGTAATCCATCCGCAAAGTGAGGACGAGTGAGCAGAAGATGACACTTCCGCTTGCGTTTATCAAAAAAAGAAAGGAAAAGAAAAGAGAGAAAGAAGTGCTCTGATCTTGTGCACAAGTTCTGTGTTGACTTATTCCTCTACAAAGTGAGAAAAGCCTATTTTTATTAATGAATACAGCATCCATCTAGCATAAGATAATGATGATGCCAGCTAGTGCAGTTGCCACTCTTTACTGCTTACAGACCATGCTGTTATATTACATGTTTTGCTCATATTATAATTATTGGGTGTCCATGGATGCTCCTCTATTCGTATTAGAAAAGTGTACAGTGCGGTTAAACGTCCTCTATTTTACACAAAGCTGTTTTTAGTAGACTTAGCAATGGAAAAGCAACACTAAGGGCCATGTCAAAGAATGTGCTGATTGTCTCACTGATGAGGTGATGACCTGCTGTCTTAGTAAGTGTTGTACTAGTGTGAACAAACTGAGCTGATTGAACATTGCGACATAACATTTTTATTTTTTCACATAGACATATAAATCTGTCATAGGACTATATTCCTGTACATAAAACACTGAAAAGGAAGCTAAACAACAGTATGAATATCTGGCTCGGAAAAAGTTAGTTAATAGATAATGATGTTCAATAAATGATCTGTAATGAAGTTCAGTGCTGACGACCTTAATGATAAACTGAACATTAGCGATGGTATTATCACTGAATTTGACCAACTGCTGGATACTGAATAATTAAAAAGATACTACCATGCTGTTCATAAATTAAATCCTAGTTGAATTTGTTTGCCCGTTGCCTCAAACATTGTCCTTATTTGGCATATTTATTATTGTGTTGTGGCAGTGTAGAAGGAAGGAGGAACAAAACAAAACAAAACAAATGTGTTGACAAAATAACTATTCCTGATGTGGTCTTGCATTATAATGATGTGTTGTTATTGAACAAATATAATCAAGATTTGTTTAATTTTGTCATTTTAATTTTTGTGTCATTTTTGAACACTGAATTTTAAGAAAGGGAGCATGTAAATTATGAAATAAATTATTGTTAGCATATTGCTGGGCATTTTGAGTTGTGATGACCTTTTAGACTACTTCTTGTGGGGAAGCTACAGTCAATTGCACCAATCACCCTCAGGAATCATATGAAAAATTACATCAATCATTTCTATAGGCTATTCCGAATTAACCTGTGATCACTTACAGTACAAGCTCTCTTTCATCTTTCCAGCATTGAGTATAGCCGTGGATGCATTAAGCAGTTTAAAGAGAACACCTTGCCAACTGCACGGCACACAGTAGTTTCTAGATTCTAAATCATATATTCAGCATTTATTTATCGATGGAATATAATATAGGCCTAGGCAGACGATCAGTCTCTGCTGGCAAAAAAAAAAAAAAAAACGCAACAGAACTAACAGTGAGTGCAGTATAACAGCGAGTGGAAGGAGACATCTGACCCCAGATACCAAATGTCCTTATTCATAGGAAACATGATATTGATAAGCAGAAAGATTTAGTTTAAAACTCCCTTGTGCAGAGCAATTATTCTCTCACAGTCTGTGTGTCAATATCTTCGTCTTTGTGTTACCTATATATGAACATGTTTATGAACTGTGTGCCAATATCTTTGTCTTTGTGGCTGGAGGGCTGGTTCATATACAGGTAACATCAAGCTAACCACGAACACAAACTACTGCTCTGAGTAGTTTAGAGATACAGCCTTAATTGCCATGGCAAAATGCCACATTTCATAGTATGGGTCAATCGGCAAGTTACATCATACGTCACTAAGTAACCTTGCTGCGAAGTACGGCCCACAAGGGCTTGCAGCACCGTGAGTGTTGTGTTGACATGGTCTACCTATGCTGAACTGCAGGGATTTCTTTTTTTAATGGTAAACTTCACCAGCAAGGGAGAAGAGACACAAAGGGGGAGGGAATTTGAAAGTAGTTTTCACATGTGTTAAATTAGACATGATCGTCATGCTGAGATCAGGAAAGTGGAGCAGAGATCCACTCAGGGAGCCTTGGTGGAGTCCTGTGGGTGTGATTGAGACCACGGCAACGGCAGCAGCAGCAGCACGCACACACTCACACACACACACACACAGACACATACACGTGCACATACACACGTACATTGCTAAGAAGATGGTATAGGGGAGAGTAGAGGGAAATGCATAGTGCCAACATGTGTGTATATACAGATAGTAAGGCTGTGTGCTTATAACTGATTCTGGTGTGGTCACAGAGCTCCAAATGGTGTACATATCTTGATAAAAGGAAACAAGAGTGCCTGTATGTTCTTTGCTCTGTGGTTTTGGTCAGCAGTGTATTTGCAACGATTTGAACAATGCAATGTCAACAGTTTCCTTTTGAAAGCATCATACAAAGTACACAGGTCATTTAGCATGGAGAGGTTTTTGAAGGCATTTATTTACCAGCTCCCTGCCAGACACTCAGCTAAACACCACTATTAATTTTCTGTCTGACTGAACATGTGCTGTTCACTGATGGTTTGGTCCCAAACAAAACTCTTTGCTGAGGCATGAAGAATGTCTCTGATCATAAAACAATTGTGCTTAGCAGTGTGTTCACACATTTTCCTTCTCAACTAACCAATTTCTATGTGCTTGTTTATTTGTTTTGTGCTGTAGGTTCTGGGGAAGTAGTGCTGAAATGTCCACTCAATCACATACAGTGCATAGGCACGAAGAAGTGCATTCACTTCAACAAGCTTTGTGACGGAGCTCTGGACTGCGAGGATGGCTACGACGAAGGAGTCCACTGTCGAGGTACATTATGGTCCAGTTCTGTCATTGTAGGGAATGCTGACCAAGATACAGTGCTTAACACAGTAACAGCTGAGTTGTAGTGGCTGAAAAAATATGAAATATAGAAGATGGTGAGGTGATGGTTTTTCAGCAATTCTAAATCCAAGTTTTAATTGGTGTAGTTCATTTTTTAAAGGAAGATTAAGTTTAATGAGATTAGGTTAATGTCTTGGGGACTGTGTGTGTGTGTCCTCTTTATGTCCTCTGAACGCATTGGGCAGACTCTTGCGCTCACACGGGTCCGTATCTACCAGGGATTGCCTGTGGTCACGACGATCGCGGCTGCCATCGTGACGAGGCGCCTGCTGGGGATGCGACACCCACGGAGACCTCGTCCCCCCCCCCCCAGTAGAGTAGTCCAATATCCAGTCTATTCCTACATGGGCCCACAGGGAGCCTACAGCACCAATAACAGCAGCAGCCGCAGCAGTGGCATGGACTGCCTGTCTCAGTGCTGGGGAAACCAAAGGGAAACAGACTGTCCCCTCCACCAGTAGCTAATTAGAACTCCATCCTGAGCGGCGGCTAGCATATGTGTGCACAGTGTGTATTCACAGCAGTTTACGTTAAGGTGCTGTCAACATTACGCCTCCAAAGGGTTTCATTAAGGCTGGTTAGACTGCACAATGCATACTGTATTTGTGCAGGTATGTGAGGTGAATATTCATATAGAATCAAACAACACTTTAATTTACATTGTACTGAATTCTATGTGATTAGGCCTATAATTATGAAGTATTTATTCTGAGCTGTTTATGTTTCAGTGACAGCCTTATCACTACAAGCTGGTTAGTAGATAATCTAGCCTATAGTATCATCAAGAATATAGCAAAAATGCAATATGTGAGACCAAGGCAACAACCAGTTGAAAGACATTAAAGTCAATGTTCCCTGGTCATAGAATCCATTATTTTACCATTTTATTTTCTCCATATCCCAGGACCTTCTTATGTAAGAGTTTCTCTGTATGGCATGATGTCTACAACGTCCACTTTAGGGCTGTGTGAACTTCACACCAGCCTTGTTGACCAGTTTGTTGCTATCAGATATATAATGCACATGAGAATCATTAATCATTTATATAGCGCTACAATGAAGGCCGTAATCCAACTTGAAGTCTTAAAACCTGAAAAAGTGACTCAATATGGTGCATGTGTAGATTGGAAACAGGTGGTGGGGTGATTTGTTGGCGGGCGTGGGGGCTAGGGTATAGATGTCTGCAGGATCTTCGAGCACTCGGGGACATGATGTTGCATGGCTTGAAACCTGTGAAATATACTGTACGTCCCTAATGACTCCCAGTTCTGGGATTCCCTCCACGGCCAGTTGGCACATTAATTCACACAGTTCATATGCTTCACATAGCTCTGAGCTCATAAAATACTGAACTGACCAAAATGGCTTGGCCTGACAGGGCTTCAGAGGCTTTACACAAAGGGTTGCGTGTTGGAGCTGCATGAACTGCATTACTGCCTTATGGGAGAAATCGCTTGTCTTGTTTCTGTGTTCAACGACATCACACAGAGTTGATTAGGAGGGTTCGGTGACAATGGATGTATTCACCAGAGTCTGTCTCTCTTTGGAGAACCTTATGGGCTTGTTGTCATGTTCCAACAATTTGTTTTATTGCATTTGTTTATTTTTTTATTTTCCACATTATGCATCTGTTGATTGGACCACAACCGAGTTCTGGGAAATGACTGTTGAATATAGGACACCAGAAAAAAAAATAAGTTGGATATACCCAAAAGTGAAATAGAAAAGTTTTCCCTCACCCTCTTCAATGAGCATACATGACAGCTCATGCAAAATGCCTTCATGTGGACTATATAGGGACTAGCTCCTTATTATCTCTTCCCTTTTACTAGCGAGAGAGAGAGAGAGAGAGAGAAAGAGCCCTTATGAATTATTTATTTGGGTGCACCAGAACCAAGGGACTGTAAGCGAAGAAATGTATTGTGGACTCAAATTGCCTCTCTCAGCCATGTAGCTAAACAGTCCACCGTGGACTTCAGACACATCCTGGGTGTGTGGAAGCTTGTTAAGAAAAAAAAATCTGCATTTCAGAGCCCGTTTTAGATGTGATTGTCCAATTAGAGCTGTCCCTCCTACGCTCGACCACAGGTGCTTACGGAAACAATGGCTGATGCATAGGCAGACATATGGCGCCATATGCGCCCAGAGACCGAGATGAAGTCTGAACAAACACTGAGCGTGCAATAGTGCAGCCTTCAAATGTACACTTTACTTTGTTCGGGGAACATGTCACATGTATTTCTCAGAGGAAATCTGAGAAAGTGAGAAGATGTTGTGTCAGCACAGGATTTTTATACACACAGCAGGGGTCTAATACACTAATGAGGACTATCTAATGGAGACATTAGACAAATCATTCTCTCAGAGAAGCTGCCAAATCCCTCCATTATGACCTTGAGAAAAGCATGGTCCACCTAATTACAAGTTTTGATTCTTTCTTCGGAATCACAACGGTTGCAGAGGTTAATGGTCCTCATTAGGCTGATTAAACTAAATTTAAATTTTTATTTGATAATATAATGAGAACTTGACGCTTTCTTTTTTTTGTCGTGGTTTACAGTGCCAGCATTGAGTAACTGCTGTGGGTTGAAACTTCCTCTGAAACGCTCCCTCCTTGGTGGGTTGCGAAGCCTTTGGGGCATTGTTTTGTCAGTGAGAAATGCACGTGGCCCGTAGGTGACCACTGCCGCGCTCAAGGGATTTAAGCAAATAGAATAAAAGTGGCTGTGGTTGCCAGTGGCACGATGGTGCCTTGCTGGCTCCTTTTTTCTCACTGTGAAGATTCATGATTCACAGCTCCAGAATGATTCATGAGGAACCCAAAAAGTGATCAGTGTGATTTTTTTTTCTTCTAGGCAACAGGCATGCAACTGCATGCAATAGACTATTTTGCACAGACAAAATACAAAGAAGATGACACTGAATGAAGCAGTGAGCATGTACTTGTTAAACATTGAAATGTCTTTAATTAGATATATTGTTTTGTTCATCTGAATACTGTAAAACATATATATCTGATTTATATTTAAGTGACACTTAGATATGAATAGGAGAAACAGCTTAGTTTTGTATAAGATTTAGTCAGGAAAATGGTTTCGCCTTGTTATGACCAGGGAATCTGTAATGCAGTTTTCAATGTTCCAGTTTAGAAAAGGCTTAACATTTCAATGACCAGAAAATCTGTAATACAGGAGAATATAGAATATCTCCTTGACCAGATGATCTGTATTATACAGCTGCTTTTATATAGATGTGATGTGAATGTTTTTTGTGACGTCAGAATGCCTATTCATACTGATCTTCTTTGACTCGGCATATCAGATATCCCATCATGCATTTGTGCTGTCCCATCATGCTTTAGCGGCTGACATCCCACTGCCCTCAGTCTGGTGCTTGAGGTGTGGCTGCCATGATCCTCACAAAGTCGTGGGCGTCCTTGGTGAAAATGGGAGGCAGTTTAATTTCCATAAAACGTCCATCCATCTTTTGTCTTTGTGAATTTACTGTGTAATCACTCAGTTGCCCACCCCCGCCCCCCCGCCCCCTCAGTTGCCCACCCCCTCCGAGACGTTGGGCGGAGGGTAATTGTCACAACTCACTGCTTTGAGAAGATGCCACATTCAATATGTGACACAGCACCCTTCATAGAGATCTAAGTCTCATAATTCAGAGCCTATGTTTCAACAGGACAGTGTACCCTTGAACTGAGATTCTGCCTCACGGCTCGATGCTTCTCTCGTCTCTGCCCCAGAACATACGTGTAGTTATTTATTCAAGAAGACAAAACCACTTGAAGTCTCTTTTCCCTCTCTGTTGCCTCTAACAAATGCTTTACACCTGAAATGCTCCGGTGTGCTAACGGCTCTCAATCAAGCGCAATTCCCAGTCTAAAAGACATACCTTCCCGCTAACCCCCGACTGAGCGAGCCTCTTTGATCTTCTGCGGAGGGCGAATGATTCATCTACGATACACAGTCTTTTAATTATCATATTAATGATTCTCGGGGCTATTTTGGGGGGACTACAGCCCCCTGGATTACAGCTCTTCACTTTAGTAGATCCCTTTACGCATTACCTTTATTTTGTTATTGTTTTTAAGGTATATATTGGTTTGGCTTTAACCACAAGTGACTTTTTTGTGATAGTTGGAGGATAAGATAGCGTCCCATTAGTGGGTTTGAAGTGTGGCGAGAGGCTTCGCTCTCTCTTCAGAGGCAGTGAGAAACTAAACATTGCAGGTGCTGTGAAAAAAAACAAAAACAAGCCTGTTTTGTTTTGAGCTCCTGCATCTGGGTCCCGGTGGAAATAATAAACTCCTTATGCTCTTATGCTCTATCTCCGTCTCTGCCTCTCTACATCGTTTGTCCCTGATGAATACATGCAATTGAATCAAAGACCATGCACAGTAAGGTAAGGAAAGCAACACCAGTGGAAAGAACGCACACGGAGAGAGAAAAGGGCCCTTTCAAACAAAGGGGAGAGAAAAGGGCCCTTTCAAACAAAGGGGAGAGAAACTCTGATGGCTTTTTTTAGGCCACATTGTTCTAAAGTGCTGTCGTTGCAGTTTCAATTTAGAGAAATTACTTTAAATGCTAATATGCTAGTATGCTAATGGTCAACCTACGCACACTATCTACTTGTTCAGGAACCCCTAAGCCAGTGGTTCTCAACCTTTTTTGAGCAAACGCCCCCCTGACCTTACTTTGATCCTCTGGAACCCCCCCCCCCCCCCCCCCCACACACACACACACCCAATAAAAAATAAAAAATAAACTACACCCCCAGGTAGGCTATAGGCCACTCACGCTCATGCTATATTGCTTAAATAAAAAACGAGCCCATTTCTGTGCTGTTTTGGTTTCTTCTGGAATTATAAGAAAATGTCCCTATGAGCCTATTTTATTATTAAGCAGCCCACTGTTAGAAGCAATAGGAGACTGGTTGGGTAAAAAAAAAAACACTACCACATCAGCATTGGTTGTAATGATTTTTTTCTTTAAATCAATAGGAACATTAAATGTAGGCAACAAGACGTGTCATTTTATCATGGACAAAAAACAATCACAAAACAGATTCCGCGCGTGAGGCCTGTTTAGGCCTATATATATTTCGTATTTGATTAGCAACGGTCTTTTCGTGGACACTACGCTCAGAGCAGCTGCAGAACAACAGCGAGCAGGGCTGGGGGATGTGAGTCCGGGCGTGTGCAGGTACCGGTACCGTTGAGCAACCCTACCCTAAGCAGTGGCGGAACAAGTCAGAGCCGAGCCGGGGGCGGGGCACATGACCGGGTCCTTTCTAAAACTCATCATAACATAATTTTACAACATAGGCTACACATGCCCGCAACAGCGGGTCTTACAAGCGTCAGCGCCAAGGAGAGCAACTAGCCTATGTAATTTTGAAGTCCATCGAACGTACATGAAGTGTAACCAAGAGAACAAGAGAACAACAAAAACATTAGGCTACATGACCCCTAATAATAAAACAACAATAATATGCAGCACTATTTGAAGGGCATACGACGAGCCTTGCGCCCCGCGAACTCGTCCAAGATGCTCTGTATGTCCATTTTCTTTGCTCTCTCATTCTCTATGGTGGTTTTTAATGATCTTTTTTCAATTTTTGATCTGTTTTCAATTTCCAACGATTCTAATTTCTAATTTAACTTCCCCTCGGTTTCTCTGTAAATGTTGCAAAATGTAGCCTACTATTACTGAGCAAATATCCCTTACTTTCAAAGCCCAATATTGACAGATAATCTGATTTCCCACACGATGAGTTTAGGCAATGCCAGATCCGATATGCGGTTTACGTCATAAACCTGGCAGGAAAGTTCAGAGCAGCGCAGTCAGTTTAAACAGCAAGCCGGTAAGAAAAACTATTGTCAAGACATTATGCAATTAGGCTACTGTACCCCGGAATACAAAAATAAACTTCAGAAAGACAGAAAGTTTGTTGTACTGTATTTTGCAGTCTGTATTCTTTAGTCTCAATGACCGAATCAGTGTATACTGTACCTGTTGTCAGTTGAGTTCATTCAATTTATTGTAGGCTAGTAGCCTAGGCAAATATGAAACGGAGATGTAACGTGGCTACCGGCGGGATTTTGAACTTGCATGTTTAATGCATTTTAGGGCAAAAAATACCATGGGAATTGATGTGTTCTCCATTTGAGGAACGTAATCAATTGCGGACGTGCACAGACAGCTCAGACACAGAGCGCATATAGGCCTAGGTTAGGCTACTTTCACTTTCTAGAGCGCATTCATTAGGCTACGTAAAAGATGCTTCATACCAAAACGATCAAACATTATCAAATGTATCATGATGACGTGTTGTCACAAAGACTTACTCCAATTAGAAAATCGAAACCAAAATCATGTAAGTGTAAGTGTTCTCTCATTGACGCCTGTAGGAGACAATATCGTTGATCCAATTTTGTAAATTTGCACGTCGTAAAGTTCAATATGAGAGTTAAAATTAAGCCAGTCATACAGCAGAACATTTTATTCAATATTTTACACCTACTAAATCATCAGTAAATTTCAAAACTTTTTAGCAACCGTAGTCATAACTTGTCCTGACTGGGGCAACCTATAAGCCTAATACGTCCCACTGATGAAAATGATTGAAAAGAAACCGTTTGCATGATCTTAGCTCCTCAGGCCTTGTGCCGTGGGAGAGGCCCGTCCCACCTTACCCGGAGGTGCGAGAGGGGCGCCCTCGCACCGGGCCCCTGCGGGTCCCTGGCCGAGGGCGTCCCGCACCCCCTCAAGCTCCGCCCCTGCCCCTAAGGATGTTGAGTAATCTCTTAGTTGGTCTGGT
>NC_055979.1:11833282-11868282 GCF_018492685.1 Alosa sapidissima | reverse complement strand
AATTGATTATGATTATAAGCATAAATAAATACATAAATAAATGATACTAGAATAACTGCTTGAGTCTATTTGCATCGGGGTGGTTCCTCTCCCTCCTGAGCTGACCTGCTAGGTTGCATGGTGCTTAAATCCATGTCAGATTTCCACTTCTTGCCCATTATTATTCTTATTACAGCTAGCAGCTCAAGTGAGCTCTCAGTAGACTCACCCCATACATATGCATGGAGAGGTGAAAACCAAGCACCACATTAAGGTAACATTATGTAATTAGGTCATGTTGGAAAACACCTCCACCATGTTTCAGGTTCCTCACTCTCTCTCTTTCTCTCTCTCTCTCTCTTTCTCTCTCTCTCTCTCTCTCTCTCTCTCCCTCCTGCAGATCACGACGAGTGCTCTGTGTATGGGACGTGTAGCCAAACTTGCCTTAACACCCACGGGTCGTACCAATGCAGCTGCACGGAGGGGTATACCCTGCAGAGCGACGGCAGGTCCTGTAAAGCCAAACACGGTAAGCCCCACGGCTCAGCAACCTGGACACAAACCAGTCACTCACGTCACGACACAACAGGAGCACTGGGCAGGGTGGTGCTGACCAAGGCCAGATATGGGGCAGTAATCCTTGTGTAGAATGAAAGACACGGCGGTGGAACTGGAAAACCTGTTTAGCAGTTCACTAGTCCAGCTCAGCATATGCTATATGAGCAGGTTTTGAAAAGGTCCAATGTGCTCTCAGCTTTTGCCCAAACATATGCTCACAATGCATTCATAAGTTCATACACTTTCATGATTGTCCTTGTAAACACTTTCCTGTAAACACCTTTATCTGAAATACTATGCTGGTCATGGTAGTATTGATAAGTGATTTACTGTTTACCTATTTCTGTTTAGTGTTTACATAATTATGCTTCAAACGTTTTCGGAACTCTACATTTCAAAACACAATTTTTTCTCTATAGACACTAACTTTATCAAAACATGGTAAACATCATTCAGTATCAAATCTGTCTAAAATCTGTCCTAAACACTATGTTTTCTTGCCAAGAGGAACATATAGTCAATCACTGCGCAAAAGCTCTCAAAACTCATATGGTGTGCAATAAGGGATTCATGGTTTTTACTCTTTTACCCTCTTTCTGACTGAGTGTCAAATCTGGCACTTTTGGCATTATATTATCTAAAAAGTAAATGAATCTTTTTTACTTAGAATGTACAGTAGAAAAATATAGGAAGTGACAGAAGTACTGTCATAAAATCTTTACAGTATTGTAAAACAACTGCTAACACGTGTTTACCTATTCTTACTGTGATAGCAACATAACATTGCTGCCAGTGACATCTGACATAAATGACCATCGGTTCCAAAAGTCTCAAAATAAGATACTGTATTACAGAAGGAGCATCAGTACCGAAGAGTACATAAAGATTGACTGGTGTGTGTGTGTTTTTGTATACACTCCTTTGCTGGATGAGGGCGTTGATAGAGCCTCTTTTAAGAGAATCAAAAATGCAAATGACCTCATAAGAAGATTGAAGAATGAGGTGGGCTATGCACCAGCCTGTCTGTCTGATTAGAGATTAAAATAGAACTAATATATGAGTAGCTGCGTGTCCATTCAGCCACAGTGCGTCTGAATGACAGACATCAGCATTAACAAGGTAATTATTTCACTCTTAATTCCACCCATTAATTACGACACCATATGCTCGTCAGTGCTGTAATTCTGCCTGGTCTGATCTCTCGTTTCCACCTTCCGTTTTTGTAACATAAAGGACAAGTCTATTAACCCAGCAACGTGTTGCATTTCATGTTTAGTTTTGACACGTTTGCCCGATAACAGTGCGACGAGTGGAGAATAGTGCTGTCGTAAGTGTGAGAATATCTACCGACACACTCAGCTGGAGAGCAGCTCACCTTCTGTGGCTTAAGGCACAGTAGGGTGGGATTGAACAAAGCATCTATCTTGCCTTTAATCAATAGGACTTCTTTCCTTCCCGGCTTAAGACAAATATCATTGAAGTGAAACACTCCCACAGCCGGATTACTCTGCTGAAAGGATTTTGACTGGGATTTTTGGGACACTATTAAATCATAAAATGTATGTGCTCACTGTTACAGTAAACGTATGTGTTAAATCTATGTGCTCACTGTTAAACGTATGTGTTAAATGCATGTGCTCAAACATATGTGTTAAATATATGTGCCCACTGTTAAATGTATGTGTTAAATGTATGTGCTCACTGATGAGATTGTTCTCATGATGAGGTACACCATGTACAAATATCCAGCCGGAGGGAGATCGAAGGGACCCTGTCTGGTTGATAAAAAGTCTTAAAGAGGGGACAAGGCATGTCAGAGCACAAACAAGATAAGGCCGTGTGTTGGCCCGAGATGGGTACGGGTGCTTGAAGGTGCCATTCCTCTTCTTCCACATGGGAATTCACAAGCCTTTACTCAAACTACAAACCCTAATTTGAAAGATGGACAGTATCTTAAGTGTCAAATGCATGGACCAAATGTTATTGTCATTACTGGGAAAATATCCGTACAAATTTAAACATTATATATGTATTACGTAATAGTAGTAAGACTTTTCCAGTCTTTCAAATAGGGTCCATGATCTCCTCTGAGTATTTCAGGATACAAACAAGTGCCTAGAAGTATGAGCTCAGTGGAGTGCAAGTACATACAGTACGCGCTATAAGTTGTTCTCTCCGCTCCGCACTGTTTTAGGCAGAGGGAGGTGGAGTCCAGATTTATAGCCCACATTAGACGAGCGCATTGTGAGTTAAACTTTGCTGGAGAGGAAGGATAAATCACAGAGGGTCTATGCGAACTCTGTTTCACTGGATTTTACTCCCCATAAAATAGGGCTTGGAGACCTGATGTTGGCCTGCTGACAGAAGCCAGGCTGAGCTACATTGCTGTGTGTGTGTGTGTGTGTGTGTGTGCATGTGTGTGTGTTGGTGTGTGTTTGTGTGTGCATGTATGTGTGTTGGTGTGCGTGTGTGTGTGTGTGTGTGTGTGTTTGTGTGTGTGTGTGCATGTCTTTGTGTGTGTGTGTGTGTGTGTGTATGTGTGTGTGTGTGTGTGTGTGTGTGTGTGTGTGTGTGTGTGTGTGTGTGTGTGCATGTGTTCATTTCCATAATTACAATGTTACCTCCTAACCTGTGAATACGTAGTCAGATAACTGTAATGTCATTGTTTGTTGTATAAAATCTTCTTTGTTGTTACTCACTGGATTTTGTTCTGTTCTGTTACACTGTCGAAGGCAGTGAGTGTGTGTTTGTGTGTGTGTGTGTGTGTGTGTGTGTGTGTGTGTGTGTGTGTGTGTGTGTGTGTGTGTGTGTGTGTGTGTGTGTGTGCGTGTCCAGACCCACTAATCTCCTCATGTATATGTCCGTGGCTCTCCTGTACTCCAGGCGAACAAAAGCACAGCCTCCTCTTTGAGTTGATCCCTGCCAGCTCTCGTGCTGCGCTCCTGCTTTTGTAGGCTGCACAAACCGAGTTGCACTTAACGGCAAAAAATAGCAGGCAGCGGCGCGCGGAGAAGTGAGAACAATGGCGTCACCTCTGGCAGCTCGGAGCCTTATTATGTTGTACATCCCACCTCTCCCGTGTCGGCGCTGCTACGTGTTGAGACTATTATCCTGCTCACCCCTGTTTGGAAACATCTGGCGGTACCTCCATGGGAATAGCAACCACACCTTCCACCTGAGAATACTGCTGTTCTCAATGTGGATTATAAACATGGTGGAGGGTGACAGGCCACATCTCTGCATCTCTCTCTCTCTCTCTCTCTCTCTCTCTATCTATCTCTTTTTCTCTCTCTCTCTGTCTCTCTGTTACACCCAAATATATACTTCTTTGTAAAATATTTATGGGTGGAAGTGAGTGTAGTCTGTGACCAAATTCACACCGAGTCTTCTCGGTTCTGAGTTCTTATCACACAGATATCACATGAAACCCCTGTTTTCTGCAAGACTTCAGATTTCTGGTGCTAGTTGCTGTGATAAACAGTTCATGAGGAAATTAACTTTAAATTTGCATCAAAAATGCTCTCCATACAGCTCTGCATGCATCTCCACACCCAGAAAGAAATACATCCCCATGTATAGCCCACCCCCATGTATTAACCTCATTGCTGAAGTCATTTTGCAAAATCTATTTATAAACCTCAGTTAATAGTAGGGGAATTACAATATGTGGGCTTTAAAATGACCAAGATAAGGTAGTAAAAGTATTCTAAAAATAACCCAAAGAGATTAAAATAGTTACTTTAGTTACTTCTTACATTTTCAAGAGGGTAACAATTAATCTGTAACCGATTACATTTCTAAAGTTACCTTCCCAACCCTGGATACTGTACATTTAGGATATATATGCAAACTGCACTAGTTTTGATTTATGAGTCGTGTATATGACCTTGGCCATACTTGCTTATAGTCTCTTGCAGGTCTAGCAAGTGTGCTTTTGAGAGCACAGTCTGTATGAGATAAAAAATGCTTTTTAGTGGTTGTCTGCACTGTAAAGAAGGAACAGTCAGGGCTGTCCAATTTATCAAGCCATATTATGTTACAATTACATAAAGCAGTCTAGTTTTGAACGAAACACGACCTTATTATGTTCAAATAGTCATTCCAATTGAACATCCCATTTATCTGACCGACTGATCTGTGTGTGACTGTCTCTCTGTGTGTTAATATCCATAGTGGAGAATGTATGCATGTTTCTTTTGTGGCATAATATGGACACTGATGGTACATGTGCATGTTATAGAGAAGCTAGGGAACTACAGTACAGCACACTTGGCATTCCCTTACAGGTGGAAAAGTGCTTTACCCTGCCCAGATTGAGAGATTAAAGGCTCAGGAACCCATTGCTGGTATTTTTTAACTCAATTAGCTGATTAGAGCTCTTCTGAAGTCAACATTTCTGTATTATAAATTCTTTATTCTAATATTTGGATATACCATGAGCTGTAAACTGCAATTGTCAAGATTAGAATAATTAAGATTAAAACAAAATAAATCTTGAAATATTTCACTTTGGGTGTAGTGAATCTAGATTATATGAGAAAAAAACAGTTTTTGAAATATATTATGGGAAACAAATTAAGTTTTCCATGATATTGATTTTTTGTTAGATGCGCCTGTATATACAGTGCCTATAAAAAGTATTCACCCCCTTGGATATTTCCATTTTTAATGCTTTTATAAATGGAATCTTGATCAATTTGTTTTGCCATTTTTTACAATAATTTACAAAAATCCCCCGTGGTCAATCAGTATTCCTGGCTATAATTCCACCATGAAGACACCATGGCATACAGCATCTTTTGCCTATTTTCTTCACCAGTCAAAGCTCTATGGGTGAGTGGCAAAGCTCTTATTAAATCTTGACTAAAGTTCGTCCAAAGACATGTGGGAGACTCCAAGGTCAATTGGAAGTAGGTTTGTTGGTCTGATGAGACAAAAATTGAGCTTTTTGGCCATCAGACTAGATGCTATTTTTGGCAGACACCAAACACTACACATCACCAAAAACACACACATACCGGTAGTTTGAAGCATGATGGTGGTAGCATCATGCAGTGGGTACACTTCTCGACAGTAAGCCCTGGAAGGCTTGTAAAGGTAAACGCAAAATGAATTCAGACAAATATATGGAAGTCCTAGAGGACAACCTGATTCAATCTGCAGGAGAACTACGACTTGGGAAAAGATTTACTCTCCAGCAAGACAATGAGCCTAAGCCTGCAGTGAAAACTACACAGAAATGGTTTAAAGACAACAACGTGAATGTTCTGGAGTGGCTGAGTCAAAGCCCAGGCCTCAATCCTATAGAAAAGCTGTGGCTGGACTTAAAAAGGGATGTTCACCCGATCCCGTTCTAACCTGGCAGAGCTTGAGCAGTTTTTCAAAGAAAATGGAGTAAAATGGCAATGTCCAGATGTGCAAGCCTAATTGAGACCTATCTACGAAGACTCCATGCTTTAATTGCAGCGAAAGGTGTATCTACTCAATGCTGCCTTGAAGGGGGTGAATATTTATGCAATCACTTATTTTGCTTTATATATTTTTAATTAATTAACATTACTTTGTAGAAATCTGCTTTCACTTTGAGATTAAAGAGGAGATTTTTGTAAAAAAGACCTAAATAAATTGATCAAGATTCTATTTATAAAAGCAGTAAAAGGAGAAATATCCAACCGGGGTGGATAGTTTTTATAGGCACTGTATATGCTGCCTTCATTACATTGTACCCTTCTCTATACAATTCTCTGAATACACTTAACTATTAAGGACCTCAAGGACAATAATATGAACATGTGAATTATTTCTCTCTAGAAAATTACATCTCCATCAAGATATCTATGTGTACTCAGCTATTTCATTCAGTTGTCATTGTTACCTGCACAGGACTGTGTGACTTTACCTGTTCTTTTGTTTGTCTTCTTTCAGAGCCTGGCGATCGACCTCCAGTGCTGGTGGTAGCGAACCTGGACGTGATCACGGTCACACAACTGAACGGAACGCCGGTGGCCAACATGAAGTCTCTGGACACCAATGCGACACAGACCCTGGACTTCAGGCACCGGGAGGAGTCCCTGTGCTGGCTCTCGTCGTCCTCGGAATCTGTCGGTCACCTCTGGTGCACCTCCATGATGAAACTAAAAGGGTTTTCAGAGCCAAGACGGATTCATGTTGGACAAAACCTGCAAAGTGAGTCATAGTGTGTGTGTGTGTGTGTGTGTGTGTGTGTGTGTGTGTGTGTGTGAGAGAGAGAAAGACAGAGAGAGAGATAGATAGAGAGTTGTGTTGTGTAAGTCTGATTGCACTGCACACAACAAAGATCTGACCATAGAAATATATATGCTGAAAAAGAAAGCACATGTAAATACACACACGCATACATACACACACCTGCACACTCACACACACACACACACACACACACACACACACACACACATGCACACACACACACACAGAGGCGGTGGGAACACACAATCTCTCACCTGCAGTCACACAGGCACTTCTAGGCAAGTCGATGATGTTGTGGAAATGAGAATATATTTGATGTGCTTTGAAGTCTTCCTACAGGTGTTTTCACACCGTCTATAATGAGTATTTTTCTGTGAGATATTTAATTAGTTGATTTAGCAACCATGTCAGACGCCTTAAATTAATCAGATATCCACCCCATACCTCACTTTGCATAACTTATTATGCTTCAAACTCATAAAAGACTTTTCTATTTTTGCTTTTTTCAGTTTTTAAAAGCCAACAGGTCAAGTCTGTCTCATTAGCCTTTAGCTAATGAAAGAGCAGGCCCGATGCCTCAGAGCTGAGACTGACCAAGCGTTGACATTATGGAGCAGCATGAACTTAATTTGTTTTTTAAGTGCATTCATCTTCTGTTCAGTGATGTTTCTGAACAAAAGGGTGCCCCCTGCCCCAAATTAGAAACCCACTGAACCCCCTTATGTTTGTGTTATGTCTGTGTGTGGAAGTAACTAACATGGGGTAGTAACTAACATGGAGTTGATATTTACCCTTTGTTATCAATGTTCAATGCACGTTGGAAAACGATGCTAAGGATGTACTGTAGCAAGTTTGTAGAAAACGGTCGAAAACAGTTCAACAATACTGCAATGCATGCTATTCTGACCACACATTCTAGGCCAATGACGGAGTTGTCATTCAGAGTTGCCTAGTAATCATATCATCAGAATGAGTTTAAAGCTGTTATTTTAAGGTAAACTAACAACATGGTGTTGCTTTATTGTCCTAATTATGTTTCTTTAATGTTTAAAATAGCTACACAGTGTTGCTTTAATGTCCTGATAGTGTTGCTTTAATGTCCTACAATAGCTACATAGTGTTGGTTTAATGTCATATAGTCCTGTCCTGAAATGTCCTGAAGAATTTCCATTTCCTTTCAACTTTTTAGATGTGGAGCATATGGCCATTGATTGGCTCACAGGCAACTTTTACTTTGTGGACCGCATCAGCGATCGGATATTCGTCTGTAATGAGCTGGGTGACTCCTGCGTCACCATCATCGATCTGGATATCCAGAACCCCAAAGGGATCGCTTTGGATCCAATGATGGGGTATGTTGCTTTCAAACTACGTATTGGTCACTGGAAAGTCATACACAGTATGGGATTGAATGATGTCAAACACCACGCACGCATGAGGGAAGTTTGTTATGAAATGGATCTACAGAATACTGTGAACCCGAAGGAGCATGCTTGTCGTGGTTACTAATGAGTTGTGAATAAGGTGAACTAAAATTACATCAACGGAATGAATAAAGTTACCTTTGGTGTCAGAGATTCAAAAGACGACAGCAAAAAGAGCACCTCCTGCCAAAGGGCATTGGCTCATGTCAAAATCATTGAAGCACCTTGAGTTAGATTGTGTCAACCAATAGTCAGACACTTCAAATAAAAATGTTCTTGACTAAGAAGGCAGGCATCAGAAAGCTTGAAGGTAAAAAACCTTGTAAAGAAATATCAAGGTCTCTCGTAGAAATGAGCGAGTGGTAGCAGGGATAAGTGAAGCAGGTGGAGTCGGTGTATTTCTTTATGTACTCTCCTCTCTCTTGACTTTAGGAGGGCTGTAACCGGTGTGTAAGCAAACAGAGTATGCAGATGCTCACCCATGCTTATTAATGTTGTTGCAAAGAGCAGGTTACTGCGGCTGATGAATTAGCACCTTGTGTTAGTTCAGGCGCATCGACTCAACACATCTTCCCACCTCCCCGTTGGCCTCGCGAGTGCCGTCCTCGTGTGTTTAAATAAATCGGCCGCCATCGCAGTAAACAGTCATTTGTATGCATCACCGAGCCCTACCTACTGTCAGTGTTGTGTGTTGGCTTTTTTCTGCTGACAAAGACTTTTTTTTCACAGCCAAAATATGGCAGGGGTTCAAAACCTGTGGTGCCCATCCTGCACTGAGACTAGTGTTTCTGTTCTTCCTGTCACTGATTATTAGTGGGACACAACATGCAGCGCGAATACTGGTTTAAGATTTTATTTTAGACGCCACTATAGTGCCATTAAATTTAGCAGTCGCTCTAGCACCAAAGGGAGCCGAGGGGGGGGGGGGGGGGGGGGGGGATATAATATTAAAATAAAAACCTGTAGGAAAATGGATGTAATATTCCCAAGGAAATGTCATGAATGATCACAGTATTTTCTTCAGTGCAGGTTCTGTTCCATCTGAAAATCGTTTATGCTCTTGACATTTGTGTTATGGAGAAAAGGGAAATAGTGACGTCAGAGTTGTAATTCTGTTATTCATGTATTGTGTTTTTTTCCTTCCTCTGCTGTTTATCTGAAAATGGGGAGAGAAAATATGGATGTAGCAATATCAGATTTAACCCGCACCAGAGATTGTTTTGTGTTTCAAACTTTTAGGCCCCATTTCACTGATGTGTTTATGTGTGAAAGCATGAACACCTCATAATCTAGGTTGTGCCGTTCTGTATCAAGCAAATAAAGGAACAGTAATTCTATCATAACCTTGAATTTCCCCTGGGGATCAATAAAGTATCTATCTATCTATCTATCTATCTATCAGAAAGACTCAGGAAGGTACAATGAAAGATAACACGTTTTAATCCATCAAAGGATATATAAAAGGCATAAGCAACAACAAGACTTTGGCATAGGCCCCGTCCTCGGTCCAGGTCATCGAGTGTGCAGACCCTTGCAGATCCTGCCGGTATGAGACGGCAGGGGCGGAGCCTACCCCCTGGACATCTGGACAAGGCCAAACTGGTGGTGGTTAGGGAGGGAGGGTGGAAACATCGAAAATCGGCACCTGAAAGCAGCAGGCAGGTGCAAAGTAAAGTGATTATAAAGGCTGATGCAGACTGGTGATTGGTCGGAAGTAATGAACGAATGAGTGACGCATGCATTGAGTCTTCCTGACAGAATTTAACGCTAAAGCTTCCATTTTCCTGTGTATAAGCTGCATTGCAACAGGACAGGTTTTTATTCAAATTAAAAAGAAACCTATTACCATTAATCCATAATCAATCCATTATTTATTTTTACTTTTCAGCATCTGTACGTCCCTAACTCCTAACCTTATCAATAGTGTACATGTCTTTGTTATATAAGTTATATCTGCTGATTTATTCAAATATGCAAATGATCGAATTAATACAAAATGTCCTAAGGACAAATGGATTCTATGAAAAAAAGTACTACAGGATGACCTGATAAAAGTTTGTTAGTGACCATTTCTTAATGGTTTTGCCCTGTCTAACGCTGCACTATTGAGATTTTGGTTACATTCACTGGATGTCTCATTTTCCCTGCAGGAGCAGACATGCTTGTAGTTGGGATGGTAGTGGTGTAGATTATTGATTAGCCAGCCAAGCTACAGGCCACGCAGTCAGCACCAGTTTAGTTTAGCCTCAGGCTCAGCAGGATTGACTGGACTGCCTGTGTCGTGTGTGTGTGTGTGTGTGTATGGGGGGGCGGGGGGTGTACACTAAAAAAAGATTAGGGGACTCAACACAATAGAGTAAAGTTATCTTTAAGTATCTTTAAGTTAAGTTATATGAATGTGTAGTATCAAGTTTATGTGAAATAAACAATGACTTGATTGATTTGTTTAGTGCAGTAATCTGTATGGTTATGTGTGAATTGGAATGTAGTTGGGCAAACCTGGGTCTATAGGGGAAGTTGGATTGGAGGATTTTAGTCATTTTTAGTCTCTTCCCTTTTTCCCTTTTCAGTTTGCGGTAATAAGCAGTTTATACATTTCTTGAATTTCCCCTAGGGATCAATAAAGTATCTATCTATCTATCTATCTATCTATAACATTGGCAATAAGGTTGAAGCGTTTTCACCAATTAAACATTTTGTAGTTTTTGTGACTGGTTTTGATTACTCTTGTGTTTGTGTTTCACCTGAACCTTGTCTGGAATGTGAAAATGGTAAAAACTGTGTGTAACAATGACTTGTGATTTAGTGTCCTAGGCTGACCCAAACACAGAGAGAATGTGTCTTGCCTTTCCAGGGGTCACTCTAATGAAGGCTAAGTGACTGTGATCATGTGCGTTTAAGCTGGTTCTTGAGAGCTCCTCAGCTCAGCTCAGCTTTTCTTACCTTTCCACTTCCTGTGCACGCATACCTTTCCCCTGTGCCCCTAATGGGACATTTTACCCATGTGTGCCACTGGATTAAACTGAGCACTGTGTCTCTTTTACCAAATGCTGCTACGGAGGTTTGCCTCGTTTACTTGCAGTGGCGGCTCCTCAAAGCTACTGTTCTTTTGGTTGCGATTATGTTCATTTGTGAGAGACTTTAATGTTAAACGTGTCTGTCAAAGCAAATAATACATAAACGTACATGTTCATGAATTCTTCCAGGAAGTTGTTTTTCACGGATTATGGGAACATGGCCAAAGTGGAGCGCTGCAACATGGACGGCACCAACCGGACCCGGATAGTGGACCACAGGACCGAGCAGCCCTCGGCCCTGGCTCTGGACCTGGTCAGGAAGCTGGTGTACTGGGCGGACGTCTACCTGGACTACATCGAAGTGGTAGATTATGATGGGAGAAACAGGCACAGTGTCATTCGAGGCCAGTCGGTGAGTCTGGAGGAGTGTGTATGTGTGTTTGTGTGTGTGTGTGTGTGTGTGTGTGTGTGTGTGTGTGTGTGTGTGTGTGTGTGTGTGTCTGTGTTTCTGTTTGGGTTTGTGTGCCTGTGTGTCAGCTTGCGTCGCTGATATTAAAAACTCATATTGACGGAATAGTGTAGACATCACAGTTCAGGATTGTCACGACAGCAGATTCTTTCCATGTTTATCTTCTTTTTTTTTTTTCATTTTTTATATTCATTTAACAACAATATGAGTTCCACTGTTGGCTGAAAATTGATTCAGTCTTTTAGTACTTTGCAAAGAAATGGTTCTTTGCAAGCACTCGAGTGTCTGTAAAGACATTTATGATGGGGAGTGTGTGCCGTGTGATTGCACATTCTGTTGGGGCTTGCTGTATATTTCTCCTCTTGCCTGCCACAGCAGAGAAGCAGATTAAAATGGAGGAGGCATACACACGTTTTAAGACTGGATTAAGTTTGGCTGCCAGCAGAACGTGTCATAGTTTCATGACATCTGTGCCAAACAGTGAAATTCTCCCTCTTACCTCTCCCTGCCTTTCTCCCCTTCTGTCTCTATCCCCCTCTCTCTCCCCTTTGCGTTCTCTCTCTTTCTCTCTCTTGATCACGCTCACTCCCCTTCTCTTATTTTTCTCCTCTTTCTTTCACTTATGTGCTCTCCCCCCTTCTTTCTCTCACTCGTCTCCTTATTTCTCTCTCTCTCTCTCTCTCTCTCTCTCTCTCTCTCTCTGCACTCTTTCAGGTGTCACACCTTCATGGATTAACTCTCTTTGAAGATTATTTGTTTGCAACCTGTGCTGAGCCCTTACAGGGAACCAAAGTGGACATTTTGCAGATAAATCGCTTCAACAGCACACTCCCCAAGACTGTTGTCACGCTGCCGACTTCCAAAGCAATACGTGTTTACCACAAACTCACTCAGCCAACAGGTACTGTCTCTGCCACATGCTGTACAAACTCACTTACAGCAAAGGTCCGCTACATTTAGCTCTCTCTCTCTGTCTGGTCTGGTCAGTCTGTCTGTCTGCTGTAAAAAATGCTGTCTAATAACACGTGTAATGATAACAGTGGACAATCAGGCTATTAACTCTTACTAGTATAAATGACAACGTCTACTCCACACATAAACTATAACAATAACGACATGAAAAACAATGTTGTTGGGGATCACTTTCAGAACGATTTTAGAACAATAAAAAGCTGACAGCCAATCAGAATAAATCCATCATCATAAATCAGTCACAACAGGAGAAGACTTTCCTTATCGTTGGTCAGTGTGGAGTCTTTTGTAGTTATAGTTATAGGTATCTTTATAGTTATCATTCCAGGTGTGAACGGTCCTTAAAACCTTTTTCTTTCTCTCTATCTCCTTCCCCTTCACCTTCTATCTCCATTTTACTTCCTTGTCTTCTTCCTTTCTTTCACCATCTTCTGATTTATTCTTGTCTTTCTCTATCACTCGTTTTCTCTCTCACTCCCTCTCTCCCTTTGTCTTTTTCTGTCCCCATCAATTTCTCCGTACTCCGGTTTTCTTCTGCTTACTCGTTGTCTTCCTTCTCTCTCTCTCTCCCTCATCCCCTCTCTCTTTCTCTCTCTCCCTCTCTCCCTCTCTCTCATCCCCTCTCTCTTTCTCTCTCTCTCTCTCTCCCTCATCCCCTCTCTCTTTCTCTCTCTCTCCCTCTCTCCCTCTCTCTCATCCCCTCTCTCTTTCTCTCTCTCTCTCTCTCTCCCTCATCCCCTCTCTCTTTCTCTCTCTCTCCCTCTCTCCCTCTCTCCCTCATCCCCTCCCTCTCGTCCTGTCTGTGTGCAGTGAAGGGCCACGCTTGTGAGCCTGACTCCTATGGCAAGCGCGGAGGCTGCTCCCACATCTGTCTGCTCAGCAGCAGCTACAAGACTCGCGTGTGCCGCTGCCGCGCCGGCTTCGCCCTGGGTGCCGATGGACAATCGTGCAAAAGTGAGTCTCTTGCATGCTGCCACACTCACACACACACACCACACAGACACACACACACACGCCTCTGCCTCTGCCTCCATACATCATGTCCCAATAGGCTTTCTGAAACCGCTGTCCACGCCACTTGCCTAATTAACTCACGACAAGCAGATATGGATGTAAACAATCTTGATTGAGTCTTGTGAGCAGCACGCGGCCAAGCTCATGCCGTTCATCAGCGTCACTGAGCTACACCCTCTGTGAAATTGAAATGGATAGTGAGGCTTGCTGGTTAGCAAGATGAAGTGATGTGCTTCTGCTACCTCTCTCTCTCTCTCTGTCTCTTTCTCTTTCTCTCTCTCTCTCTCTCTGTCTCTTTATATCTCTCTTTCTGTCAGCAAGGGGGTAGCATTATGATAAAATTGTCTGTTTCATAACTATTTTAGAATTCTACATGTTTGATATGCTTAATTGTAATATCTAGCGATTTACCCTTGGCAAATCCACAAGCCATCAGTGTTTGTGTGTGTTTGTTATGCAAAGTGATCATTGCAGATAATCACAACATTAAGACGAAGGAGTCACTAATGAACAGGATCAGGCCAGAATAGAGTCTCTGATTGGATTATTGGCCAGTCAGGGGAAGAGGGCTACTCCAGCCTGGACGCATTTCAGTCCAGATGTTGCCAGGACCTCAGCCTCTCTCTCTCTCTCTCTCTCTCTCTCTCTCTCTCTCTCTCTCTCTCTCTCTCTCTCTCTCTCTCTCTCTCTCTCTCTCTCTCTCTCAAATCAGATCAAATCTCTCTTATTCACAAAAACATACACTCTCTCTCACACACACACTCACAGACACACACACACACACACAAACACACACACACACACACTTACACTCACACACACACATACACACACACACACACACACACACATCTTGTATCTATCCCACTCTCGCTCTCTCTCTCCCTCCCACTCTCTCTCTCTCTCTCTTTCTCTAATAACCCTCTTGGCCTTCACTCCTCTCCATGGTAATTGCTGCGTTATGTGATTTCTCTCAGTAATTGTCTCTTGGGTAGAGAGAAACTCTAATGAATTGGTGGGAGGCATGTGTGTGTGTTTCTGTCTCTCTATCTGTGTGTGTGTGTGTGTGTGTGTGTGTATTTTATGGGTTTGTATGACTGAATTTTTGTGTCCATCAGTGCTCTCTTGAGCAGGAGGTGGTTTTAACTGAACACTGTGGATATATAATGAGAGATGTACACACACACACACACACACACAAACACACACAATATAATAGCACTGTCTCAGTGATGCTCATTGGACCACTCATCCAAACAGACTGACATTCAACACTATGCTACACACACACACACACACACACACACACACACACACACACACACACACACACACACACACACTGGCTTTTTTTGTCCTTATCTTTGTGCCTCATTTTCTGCAGATAACTCCCGCCAGCCTGGAGACTATAAACAGCCACAGTTCAGGCTTAGGAAGTCTTAGCATCCCTAAACCTTTTGTGCAGCGATGCTTTACAAATGCACAGCCACCCCCCCCCCCCCCCTTTCCCCCCTTCCGCTCAATGTGGCTCCACCACGACTAATTCATGCATTTGGATTCATCTGGCATCGCCACCCCTGCCTTTAGCAAGCACCAGGGGCTCCCCACCAAAAGGCCTGGCACATGTGGCTTTGTCAGATTTAATGAAGCTCCCAGTCAGCAGGCATGACATTGCAGGCTGTTAATAGCGAATGATTGTAGAGGGTGAAATGTCCTGCACAGCATATTTTTACTGCTTTGTGGTGGTTCCGTCACCCCTTCGCCCACAAAGTCCCGAAAACAAAACATGCTTTTGTTTGGTGCGAGTGTGGGCAGAGAAAGAGATGATTGATATGATATGATAAAAGCTAATCGGTGGAACTAATTCCTGTTTTAATTAAGGTAATGTAATTAGCCGAGGCTCCTGGCTTTGGATGTGTTTTGTCAGAGAGTTTAATGTGGAGGGGAGAATAGTGAAGGCTAATTGTGTCAATTAATTAAGACAGTGACAATATGCGTGAGAAAGAAGATTAGTTGCCGGCAGCTTGTTTATTCTCAATTTTAATTCTGCCGTCTCGCTCCCACGCAGAACCCAAGAACGAGCTGTTCCTTTTCTACGGGAAAGGCAGACCTGGAGTCATCCGAGGCCTGGACGTGAAAACCAAACCGGGCGACGAGCACATGATCCAGATCGAGGGCCTGGTGAGCCCCCGAGCGCTGGACTTCCACGCAGAGACAGGTTACATCTACTTTGCCGACACCACCAGCTTCCAGATCGGCCGACAGAAAATTGATGGCACCGGCCGTGAAACTATCCTGAAGGATGGTAAATAAAAAAATAAAAAAAGTTTCCAGGGCTCTGCCTACCTTACCGCTTCGATCAAGTCAGGAGGAGGCAAAACAATGAGCCTCATTAATTTCCTGGGGACGTGGGAACTGTAAATCTTCTTAAAATATTGCCAGCATGCATAACATCTCTGAGTAATGAATCTTCCGCTAGTTTGTCATACTTTGATTCATAATGGAATGATGTGTCTGAATTAGGTCAACCTCTAATGCCCAAACGTATTTGTGTAAGCAACATTGTTTTCAGGGGGAAGGCTTGTTTCTTGCCTATTCCCAATGATGAATTTGCCATTGAGGAGATGCTGATGCTAGCGGGTCTAAATTATATAAACAGGGACTCGGGGACAGTGATCGATTGCACTGTCGCCATGGTGATCAAGTGTAGATAAAAGCAAAGGCTCTGTTTTTTTGTTTTTTTTGTTTGTTTTTTTTTTTTTTTTAATAACTGTGTGTCTCACTGGCTCACAGACCTCGACAACGTGGAGGGGATTTCGGTGGACTGGATCGGGAACAACTTGTACTGGACCAACGACGGCTACAGGAAGACGATCAGCGTTGCTCGGCTGGAAAAAACGGCCCAGAGCAGAAAGACTCTCCTGGAGGGAGACATGACGCATCCCAGAGCCATTGTAGTGGACCCGCTCAACAGGTACACTTGTCTTTCACTTTAGGAATAAATGGGGCGGTGGTAAGGTAGTGGTTAAGGAGCTGGCCTGGCATGCAGTAGCCTAAAAAGTTGTGGGTTCAATACCCGGCTTCCACCGATGTGCCTTTGAGCAAGGCAATTAAACCTGAGTTGCTCCAGAGACAATGGCTCTGGTAATATAGTTGACATAATGTAAGTTGCTGGATGAAAGTAAAATATTTCTATTGGATTTTTGTTGGATGGGTATTATATAATATATATATTTGTTTGGATAAAAGTGTCTGCTGGATAAATGCAAATATTAATTTATATTTAATACACTTATGTAATTAATATTTCCTTGTTGTTGTTTTATCAAGCTTATCAAGTTGTATCAAAGCTGTTATCAATTATAAAAGCTGCTAAAAATGATTTATATTCAACACAATTAGAAAATTATTTTTCAAAAGCTATCATGCAATTGTTTGCTCAACATACTGTACATTACGAGGCAATTCACTTTTGTGGTTCTGATTAATCAGAAAGAAAAAAGTCATTGTACAGTTGTTTGGAGACATTCTTTTCACTTTCCACTACTTTTCATTGAGGGTCACTGGAACCGCTTATATAAAGGCTCGAGACGTTGAAATAGGAGAACATAAGACTAGTTTCATGTGGGACTTTTGGAGTCAGAAGAACCTTCCACATCAATGTGGCATCTTTCTTCTTATGTGTATGGCGGATGATATGGCCTTCTACAGGCTGGCAGAAAAAAAAAAAGACCTTGAGTGGTATTTGAAAATAAATTAAAGGTAGATAGAGAACAGAAAAGCAAATGCATTGAAGAGTGTAAGAGAGAGAGAGAGAGAGAGAGAGAGAGAGAGAAAGAGAGAGATGAAAAGCTTTAGGCATCGAGGTGAAAAAATGGCTTTTTGTTAAAAAGAAGATTTTGCATGAGGAAAACACTTTAGCTTCCCAGGCAAAACACGATGGTTTCAATTGTGGAAGAGGTGTTCCATTTTGAATGTAATGTAATGGGGTGTGTGTGTGTGTCACATTTCTCTGTAAGGGAAGTCGAGGGGACAGAAGCAAAGACTAGGGTTTGAGGTCAGGACAGTAATACGCTAAATTGCAGTACTTGCAGTTTTATGAATCCTTAGCTCTGTTATAAGAGGCTTACATGAAAAAAGAAGCAAAGAAAAGAAATAGGAAAGAAATAGGAGAAAAAGCATTTCTTAACATTGTCTTGCCTTGCATTGCTTTGCAGTTCTTAACATTGATTTTCAGCAATTTCTTTGTATGTTTGTTGCTTGCTTTTGAGCTTTTTAACTGTAGAGGAAGCACTATCACTTTTTGTGCTGGAAAGTTTTGTATTGGGAATTGTATGTTAAGAACTTGACATCAGAGGTTTTTTTTTTTCAGTTTTCAGTTACTTGACTCTAACCTGACTCTCGCCAGATGAATTTCGTTCTGCCTAGCTCCACTCATCCATCTGGGATCAATCCATTGAAGTGTTGCTTCAGAAGGCTGGGCCTAATCAAAAAATGCTTGCATGTGATTGGATAAGCCACTTGTCCGTCATCTATTGACGTGCTACTTCAACCACTCACATCGAAGCCAACCCATGACGCTGATAACAGTCTCACAGTCGCTTCTATGCTATGTCACATCTATGAAACTCCCGCCCTGCGTCCTGATTGGCTCTACCATAAAATCTGGTGCAGAAATCACTCTCAACGGAAGAGGTCCCAGATGGATGTGAGTGAAGCTAGGCGGAGCTAAGCGGAACGAAATTCATCTGGCAAGAGTCAGGTTATGTTACTTAGAGGTTCAGACATACATGTCACAGTACATTTAGAAATATCAGACAAACGTCAGTTTTGTTTGGTTTAAATGTGTGTGATTAGAATTCGTGTCTTGTGAAGATGTTGTGGAGTTGCTAGAGATCCAGTCAGTAATCACAAAACTGATATGTGATTTTGATCAAGTCGTGGGCAGGTGTTCCACTTTTTCCCTAAAGGAGCTGAAAGCCATTTAAAGCCATCGATTCAAAGAGTCATCTCCAGACTGTGAACACTCGTCATAAAATGACCAAGCCCGTCTTGGTCCCCACGAGACTTCTTCCACTAGTGTCACCATGTGTCACCATGTGTTAGCGACATGTAAGGCCCCTTGAGGAGAAAAGCTCCGATAACAGTTCAACAGACAAAGTGCAACCTGGGGGATTTGCTCCTTTACTCTTCTCTCCTCTCCTCTCAGTCACTCTGTGTCTCTTTGGTGCTTGTCAACATCCTGCCCACCCCCCACACATACACACACACACACACACACACACACACACACACACACACACACACACACACACCCTCCTGTCCCCGTGCGCTTGCTGTTACCTTGTCATATCAGTGTACCTCCCGTGTCACTTCCTGCCTGCCCTCAGTCGATAAGACACAGCATTAGCTCTCGCCGCTCGCCGCCCTGGCAGACGCTGCCTTGTCTCGGGTGCTCGCCCGCCGCACTCCTCCGCTCCGACTCCTCCGTTCTCTCCGTTCACCACCACTCTTTCTCTTTCTCTCTCTTTCCTCTCTCGTTTCTCGGCGGCAGAAGGAGCCGTCAGTCAGAGTCAGGCCAGCCATGCATAATTCAGCAGGGGTCAAACCCACACGCAGTGGGACGCCAGCGGGACACCAGGGGGACACGCAGGGACACCACCACCACCACCACCACCACTACCACCACACACACAAACACACACACACACACAGATACACACACACACACACACACACACACACACACACACACACACACACACACACACACACCGTACACATACCCAAACACACAGACATACACACACACACACACACACACACACACACACACACACACACACACACATACACACACCTACATGTACACACACACCTACACACACATACTGTACACCTACACACACACACACACACACACGCACACATCTCCTCCTTGGGCCACCGTCCCAGTCCTCCTCCATCTCCGTCCAACCTGTCACACAGCACAGCCAGATCCGGCCGGTGATAATAACAGTCTCTGCATAAAGCAGGAGACCTTGTCTATGGGTGTGTGTGTGTGTGTGTGTGTGTGTGTGTTTGTGTGTATGTTTATTTATTTACTTTGGAGGGGAGATGGTATCTAAGCACTGACCTTTACATTTTGTGGAGGAAGACAAAGATAAACGAGGCCAGGCTAAACTAGTTCGGAGTGACGACAGGCATGCTTTTGAAAGGTCAAAGGTCATATGCAGGTAAACAGAACTGTGTATGCATGTGAGATACTGTTATGTTATGTTATATCTTATGTTATGCTAGGTGAGGTTAGGTTAAGTGTGGTTAAATGAAGTTAAGTTAAGTTAAGTTAGGTTGTGTCGTATCGTGCCTTGTCGTGTCTTGTCAGGTGCTTCAGCTTCAGATCCCATCTCTTTATTCCCTCTTTTCCCCACCACTGTAGCTCAAGATGTGTGTGTAGTTAAATACTGGTCCTTTGCACAGAGGCAGCTGTTAATGAACTAACTGAGTAATTAACCTCTCAGTAAACTAATCTACTCACCCTTCCCCCCACAACCATCTCCCCTCTCTCTGAAGACATCCAGTTGCAACAAGGCAGTGACTGAGTTTAAAGACCATACATGATAGAGAGTTCTTCCAGGCAGCCTATAGAGTGGTTTTCTCTATTGAAGCATGGCAGTGTATATCATCTGTAGTTACTCGTATAATTGGAATGATAGGAACTATATCACACCTTATTGAAGGATTAAATATACAATATGGGACAATACGATACAATGTGAAACAATATGATACAATACGATACTACTTTATTGTCAGTTTACACTGAAATTTGTTTTGCACCCCAGGTCAGCCAGTTTAAGAAAAAAAACTTACACATAACAGAACATACAGATACAAACATCTCCCTGACATAAAACATACATTTTTACAAGACAAGAGTATACATTCACACACAAATAGTTCTAATGGAAGACCAAAGTGTTGGCTTGTTTTTTTGGCAACATCCTCATGCTTATCATGCAATCAGAAAACAGGTAAAGAAATAAAGAGATGCATGTAGAGGTCAGTAGATATACTTACTGAATGATGTACCACTATTTTGGTCTCTCTCTCTCTATCTATCTCTTTCTCTCTCTTGCTACAGTTGGATGTACTGGACAGACTGGGAGGAAGATGAGGTGAATGACAGCATTGGTCGTATCGAGAAGGCGTGGATGGACGGGTCACACCGGCAGATCTTCGTCACCTCCAATATGTTGTGGCCCAATGGGCTGGCTCTGGACCACGCCGTTGGCGTCTTGTACTGGTGTGATGCCTACTATGACCACATCGAGCGCATCTTTCTCAACGGCACCCACAGAACGGTCAGTACATGAGTGAGTGAGTGCGTTCTTATTTGATTTTGTTTTTTTTGATTGACATTGTTTCATCGTTCTTAAAGCATTAATAAGAGAGAAAGTGAAACATTTTTAAATTAGCGCTTTACGCTGTAATCAACCATACACGTTATGTGTTTGTGATGACGAAATGATTGATGTTAAAAGTCTGAATTCCTTGGCTCTGCCAATCAACAAACCCTTTGAAGATAATTTTGTGTCCTTAATTTTATTGATTCTTTCAAATAATGAAACATCAGTACAAAGCTAAATCACTTGTTGTGCCTTAGAAGCCATGAGTAAATAAAACCTGTTTTTGAGGTATTAGGTTTAAAAAGTAAATACATATGTGGCTACGGAGAGTTTTAAAACATTAATATTAATTATTATAATATTTTCTTGGAAGTTTTACTCACTTCAAAGCTCTGTCCTTGTGCAGGTGGTGTACAATGGGAAAGAGGTCAACCACCCGTTCGGGATCACACAGCACCTGAATCACATATTCTGGACGGACTATATGAATGGATCCATCTTCCAACTGAACCTCCAGACAGCCCAGGTGAACCTGATGAGGACTGAGCGGCCGCCACTGTTTGGACTGAGAGTGTATGATGCTCAAAGTCAACAAGGTGAGGGATCTTTCAGACATATCTGGCATGTCCTTTACCTGTCAATCATTTTATCACATCGGGGCAGTGGTAGCGTAATGGCTAAGGAGCTGAGCTTGCATGCTGTAGCCTGTAAAGATGTGGGTTCAATTCCCAGCTTCCACCGTTGTGCCCTTGAGTAAGGGACTTAACCCCTAGTTGGTCTGGGGACAATGGCCTTGTAATATAATTGGCACGTGTAAGTCGCTTTGGATAAAAGTGTCTGCTAAATGAATAAATGCAAATTTAAACCCGTTTCTCTTTCTCAATCTCTCTGCTCTATTATTCCCTGTGTCTTCCTCTCATTATCCCTAGGAAATTATTTCATATATATGTGGCTTATCCCCTCCGTATTTATCTCTTTCTACAACTTTCTTATCCTGTTTCGGCTCTCTCTCACTCTGTTCCTCTCTCCCTTCGTTATCCCCAGAAAGTTAAACATTTTGTTATGCATTTCTGGCTTGTCTTTCTCGTTTCTTTCTCCCTCTCTCTGGATGAATTGATATCTTTCTCTCCACACTATTACAGCTGCATAGCGATACCATAACTATATGATTGTCCACACTGACTAATCAAGTAAAACCTCTCAGAAATATAATTTCCTTGATTGAATGTGATGCCTTGAAAATTCATTGGACTCTGATCAACTGATGTTGTTTTTACTAATCACACTCTTGCCAACAATAACCAACAATATTGTTCTTCGTGTAGTTATGGTTAATGTGTGGTGTGGATGTTTAAATAGTTGTGACCCAAGCAATAGTTTTTAGCCTAAAAGGCTTTCTAGCCTTTCTTTGACAAGACAATGAAGAGATCAGAAAAGGAGCAAGGGAGAGAGATGGAGATTGGCCTCAGGAAGTGACCTCAGACTTGAGCCTGGGCACACGTGGGCACTGAGCCCATTCATGGTACGGGGCGCTGCTGCTGAGTTTTTCAGAGTGATATATAAAACTGCACTGTTTACAGTAATTGTTGTACTTATCGTTGGAAGTGTGGACCGGCTTCACCCCCCCTCTCCCTCTCTCTCCATCTGTCTCCTTCTCTCTCTCTCTCTCTCTCTCTCTCTCTCTCTCTCTCTCTCTCTTCTCTCTGCCTCTCGCTCTCACTGTGTCTTGCCCTCCTCCTGTTTCTGGCCTTTTTGTTCTCCTTTCCTCTCTTCATGTCTGTCCTGCCCTATTACTTACACTCTTTTTGTCTCTCTCTCTCTTCATGTCCTTGTCCTCTCTCTCTTTCTCTCCCTCCCCCCCCCCCCTCTCTCTCTCTCTTGCTCTCTTCATCCCCCTTTTGATATATGCTGAGGCCTGTCGGCCTCATCTGGGCTTTAGCATCAAGATCCCGCTCACCTTTCAAAGGGCAGAGTCTGTCTGAAAACAAATGCCACCCTGACGCTAGCCTGGTGTTTTAATTAGAAAGTCTCTGCAGATAAACTCAGCACATTCTCAGAGCCGACTCTCTAATGGTAATTTTAACCTTAACAGATCAGGCCGTAAGCACTTTTTGTGTGCTTTTCATGTTCTTAAAACACTTATGTAGGGCTCAGTCAGTGGTATTTGAAACAGTCCTAATTATGTGTCATAGAGGTACAGCTCTTTGTTAGTACAGGATACCTTTCAACGTAGAGGGTGCGCTCTAATGGCTAATACAGTATTTCCCCTTTGTTCATTCATCACGCCCCGTTTTAAGGTCATTAGCCCCTTCTGCTCCTTAGCATTTTCTATTTTATTGTTAAGAAGTATGAGGTTAGTCTCCACATAATTTTATTCAGTGTGATTTTATCAGTAATTCAGTATGACGGACAAATATTTCATAAAAATGATTAACTGTATGGGCCATGTCTTAGTTGTGATTTGCAACTTTGAGAAACACCCACAAAAATACAACCAAGCAACCCGCACCTCTCATTCCACACGTACTTAGAGAGCACAATGAACAGATTCACCTTGGAAGTTTGGAACTTTTTGAAGACGCAAAGTTGCTTGTGACTTTATGCAATTTGTGTCACATTCATTCTGTCTCGTTTCATTTGTCATGTGCGTTAAATATTTACTCAGTCATCAAACTTACATGACGCCACACCTAATGTTGCGCTAGCTGAGATAAACAGACATGCCGTTTAATGGGGAGTTAACACATGGCTCACTGAGGGTTGTAAACACAACTTGATGTTGGAAGATGTGATGACAACGGAAGGGTAAATTTAGCAGTCTTTGTTCCATTTCATCAGTGTTGCTTTCTCAACAGTTCCCATTGCGTATCCTGTTAATGGTTGTGTGTGTGTGTGTGTGTGTGTGTGTGTGTGTCTGTGTGTGTGTGTGTAGCCTGTGTGTGGAGCTTGGGTGTTTATGGCATGTGTATATGTGAGGTGTGTATGTATGCTGCAAGCATATACAGTATGTGGTGTGAAAAGTGTGCGTGTGTGTGTGTGTGTGTGTGTGTGTGTGTGTGTGTAGCCTGTGTGTGGAGCTTGGGTGTTTATGGCATGTGTATATTTGAGGTGTGTATGTATATACAGTATGTGGTGTGAAAAGTGTGTGTGTGTGTGTGTGTGTGTGTGTGTGTGTGTCTATGGCTGCCCTTTGATCAGGGTTAATTGCTGTGACAGCTGCCAGTGAGTCACTCATGAATATGACTAGAGACAAGTGTTTATTTCTATCTCCCCATAAATACATCCATGGATCGGTCACCAGCGAGGGGGGGCCTTGACGTCATTTATGAGGATTTACAGAGTCCTGATTGGCCCCTCTGGCCCCTTTGAATCAGCCAAAGTCATTCTGGGTGTCAGGATTAGACAAATAGATGGTGGCAAATGAGAAAGAAAAAAACAAGGATTGTGTCTTCTGATATTTCAGGCCATTTTTAACCCCCCCTCCTCTCTCTCTCTCTCATGCCATTCATGCCACGATGCCACATGGTACTCCATCTTGGTGGCAGCATGCGGTCCCAGTGCCGGGGGGTAAAGTCATGACCTCGGTTAGACAGTTCAGCAGGGTGTCTCTATCCCATAATTAATCCCATAAACCACCATTAAAGCGTGCCGACGTGGCCAACGTCCTTTTGGATGGGGCTTTGTGTTGTGTTGTGGCGTCTGCTGTTTGTGTTCCAGGTACGACTGGCAGCCTTGAGCTCCAGTATCCCGCGGCTACAATGCCGGAAGGGGAGATTTGACGTTGCGGTGCGGGAGGCAACAAACTGCAGCAAAGGCTTTGCAATCCGCTTTTATCCGCACTGCCCACACTTGGTTTCAGCATTCTCATGAAGTCAAAGGAAGTGACATTTTTGCATTGCTTCAACACAGACTCACTCCACTGAACGCAATGTGTGGTCACAGACTGGAGTGGGGAGTCATCCCTGATCGCAGTAATTGCAGAGTCCACACATGCATTGATTTTTAATGCTTCAAGTGTGTTTTGGTTTCACCGATTTCCATGATTTGTTTCTCTTCTTCTCTCAAAGTTAATTTGATGTAAGAAAACAGCCACACTAACGACATTGTATCACACATGCAGAGTTTATAACAGAGCCTATGGCATATAAAAATGACTGGTATTCATGGACGTGTTAATCTAGAGCGCCTTGGACTTTCAACGGCGGGTTCAGGGCTTGAGCCTGGGCCAACCGACTGTTAGGCAGCGATGCAACTGCCGCTCCACCACTCCTTGCTTGTCACAGTTACTGTAATTAAGACTTATTATGATTGTGTAGCGTAGTTTATAATGTGCTATGAAATACTGACAAATATAGCATCGTTTTGGGCTTGGTTAAATAATAAATCTATTGTTGCCAGTTTGGAATGGTTAGGTGTTCCTAAGTATCGCATTAGCTTATACTTCTTTGTTATGCTGTAGTAAGACCCTCAAGCCAGAGTCTAGTTCGTACATATAGATATTTTCTTTATATTGCAGAACTGTAATCAGTGCAATTGGTCCTTTCTGTTGCAGGTGATAACGCCTGTCGTATTAACTATGGGGGCTGCAGCTCGCTCTGCCTGGCCATCCCTGGAGGCCGTGTGTGTGCCTGCGCTGACGACCAGACGCTGGATAAGAACAACGTCACGTGTTCACGTGAGTAAGCCTAAACACTCACATACACACACACACACATACACATAGAGAAGAATCCTCATCTATACTTCTAATCTACACACACATCTATACTACTAATGATTTGCTGACACTGATATTCAACCCCATGTCAGTGGCTCTGTGTGTGTGTGTGTGTGTCTGTGTTTAGATGCCTGTTCAAATTGTTTATTTGGTTTCTGTGTCAGATTGTGTGTATGTGTTTTTGTAGGGACAGTGTGCCAACTTTGCTCCAGTTGGGTGTTTTTTTTTGTATGTGTTTTATGTGTATTCATTATTTTTTGTGCATAGTATAAGTATAGTATAGTTTTGTGCATAGTATAAGTATAGTATAGTTTTGTGCATAGTATAAGTATAGTATAGTTTTGTGCATAGTATAAGTATAGTATAGTTTTGTGCATAGTATAAGCATAGTATAAGTATAGTATAAGTATATATACTCCTTTAATCCCGTGAGGGAAATTTGGTCTCTGGACACAGTGAGGTGAAGCACACACTAATCCCAGCGCAGCGGCGCTCGGGAAGCAGCGAGGGGTTAGGTGCCTTGCTCAAGGGCACTTCAGCCGTTCCTACTGGTCGGGGTTCGAACCGGCAACCCTCCGGTTACAAGTCCGAAGCGCTAACCAGTAGGCCACGGCTGCCCCTTTGTCTCTGCCTGGGGCATCTACTGTATTTGACTTGTCTGACCTTTGTTTGTATACAGTATGTGTGTGTATATTTGTATGTCCATGCATGCCCATTTGTCTGGCACTCCTAGGCACATCCCATAAGGCGGAGCCACAGCACTGCAGGAGAGATGAGTTCCAGTGCAGGAACCTGCGCTGCATCCAGCTCTCCTGGAAGTGTGACGGAGATGACGACTGTCTGGACGGGAGTGACGAGGAGCCTCTGCTCTGCTGTGAGTATCTGCAGTACTCCCTAGCTGCCCTTTGGCTGGTCTTCAGTGGTCCCGTAGCCTAACTAGTCATGCAAAGGTGATTCAAACAACATGGTCAGGAATTTGAGGACATATTTGTAAAAAATAGATAATGTCTGAACTACAGATAATACTGTAAGGCTCCTTCCACTAGCTTGAAGGGCAGAGCAGAGTAGCTATCAATACCCAGGGCTAATGGTAGAGTATGGTAAGGACAAAGTCAAGGTCAAGGTCAAGACATTCATGAAAGTCAAAAGGACACTACCCAGGAAACATAAGTATAAGTATATATACTCTTTTGATCCTGTGAGGGAAATTTGGTCTCTGCATTTATCCCAAGCCGTGAATTTGTGAAACACACTCAGCACACACACAGTAAGGTGAAGCACACACTAATCCCGGCGCAGTGAGCTGCCTGCAACAACAGCGGCGCTCGGGGAGCAGTGAGGGGTTAGGTGCCTTGCTCAAGGGCACTTCAGCCGTGCCTACTGGTCGGGGTTCGAACCGACAACCCTCCGGTTACAAGTCTGAAGAGCTAATCGGTAGGCCATGGCCGCCCCACATGCATGCTGATGAAAAATTACTTTTGTTGAGTGACAGAGGGGATGCAGTGAGCGTTTGTTTGTTTTAAGTTAATCTTTCACATTTCATGTGTGTGTACTGTTTTGACTTCATTGAGGTCATCAATTGTATGTTTGTTTCTGTGTCTGGGCATCAGTGAACCACAGTTGTCCAGTGGATCAGTTCAAGTGCATGAACAACCGCTGCATCCCCAAGAAGTGGCTGTGTGATGGCACCAATGACTGCGGAGCCAACGAGGACGAGTCCAGTTTCACCTGCTCAGGTGAGTCTTCCTACCTGTCAACCCACCACACACACACACACACAACCATCGCAGGTGCCCAGCCATGCTGACCGCTGCAGCCCTACATGAATATGGTCAGCTGAGTTTCACTCAAACTGAGCAGGCCTTGTGTTTGGAGACAGGAGGCCTTCAGAGAATACAAGAGAGAGAGAGAAGAGAGAGAGAGAGAGAGAGAGAGAGAGAGAGAGAGAGAGTGTGTGTGTGTGTGTGTGTGTGTGTATGTGTGTGTGTGTGTGTGTGTGTGTGTGTGTGTGTGTGTGTGTGTGTGTGTGTGTGTGTGTGTTGGGCAAACAACACTGCCGAGGAATCTCTGCATAATTTGTCTCTGATAGAGGGGACTTGTACTACATGCCATGTGGTCCCAAAAGGCGAACTCAGTGCCTCTGGAAGAAATAAATAAATAAACAAGCAACCGACACAAAACTAATTTATCTTTTCTGTGGAGAGGTATGGCATCTCGGGTGTGCGTGTCTCCATCTTTGAGTCATTGACTGTATTGGATGAAGACGTACATCAAGGTTGTGTGTGTGTGTGTGTGTGTGTGTGTGTGTGTGTGTGTGTGTGTGTGTGTGTGTGCATTATGTGTGTGTCTGGCTAGGGAGGGGGGGGGGGGGGCAGAAGAGGAGTGGAGATGTGTTTGATGGTGACGCCGGGCAATTTTTTCGTTCAGTTATTTCTCCTTCTGCTCATCTCTATCGACTCAATCTCTCCGCGCGCTATAGGAGAGCTGTAAGCTGCAGATAAGAACAGTCGATGCTGTAGGCTCCTCCTACGGTTGTGATGTCTAAATCACAGCGTGTCACGCACCAGGGGGAAAAATGTCTGTTTAGAACGAATGAAGAATGAACACCATGTCTGTTTAGTCCTCACCTTTTATGACTCTGTAATCCGTACTTTTAAGCTGCAGAATAAAGGAGAACAGTTTTTGGCCCTGTGTAGCTTACCTCTGTGTATATGGTTTAACATTCAGCCTAACATTCAGCCTAATCTCAACCCTCAATGACTCTAGGGTAGTCATCCTCCATAGGTGCACATATACAATTGCATTGATTTGTAATAGAGGGGATATCATCAAGGTCGTGCTAGAAATGGACTGGTTGGAATATGGGAATGGGCATTTGATGCATATCAGAGGGAATCTGAGAGAGCATATAAACTACTGTAGTTAGATGATGAATTCATTCTTGATATTTTCTATCTAAAATATGACTAACATTAGAAATAATGTGCTGATGATTTTGCTTTAAATGAAACTGTCGAAAAATAATGGACTTGTGGTGAAAATATGCTTATTTGGATTTAATCTGGAAACACTCAGTAACAGTAATTAGTTAATTGAGGCTGTGGGTGGTTTTGAGTAATGGATTTGAGAATGTACTGTATACATTTGGTGCTGGGTCAAAGAGACTCAAGAGGTGATTGAGAGCAGGGCCATGGGGCATGTATTTGGACATTTATGTCTGATTTGTGACTGTTGACTATTTATGAGAAGCCTCAAATGAGCTGACCAAATTGAATGACTTGGAATATGTCTGTTCTGTCTTTGAGAAAATTAGGTTTGGGAAACACTAAGGACTGGAATCTTTTTTTCAATAAAGATTACTGTGGAAGACTGCGTCCTTTTAAGGGAGAAAAAATTAGACATTTCCATTATGGTTCATTTAGACTACATTATGATTCAAAGGAGGAAAATGACAGAAATAAATTTTATGCAAAGTACTGTATTTTTTAAGAAAATGACTTCGGGCAATCAAAGATGATTGCCTGCAGCTTCTGCTAAACCTTGTCACATCAAAGCGTAATCAAATGCTTGCAACGATAAAAGGAAATGGGACTTATTGAATGACAGCATTTTGACTCACTTTCAATCATAGCCTTATTTTTTCAGTAATTTGACTGTCTAGTCAAGCACCTTTCCAGGTTATGAATATGTAACAAGGTCCAGCTCTTCAGAGTGACATATACAGACTTGAGAGTGGTTGATTATGTTGGGTGTCTCTCCATTGCATTATCCTTACTAAATAGCTGACTGGGACTGGGAAACATATATGAGCTAGATCTACACTGGGTCCGGGCTAGATGGAAATTAGATCCATACCAGATTGAAACCAGATTAAGATAATATTTATGTGAGATTAATATCTATAGTAAAGTATAGTGTGGATGATCTTTTACATAAACTATAGTAAGATAAGATGTATACCAGACCTAAACACAGTATAATCTGATATTAAACATCAGGGGCAACAATGATACAATGATATAAAGTAGTGTAACAGTAGCAATGTAGACAATATTCAGAAGCCCTCCAAACTTCAGGCAACTCAGAAGGCTCTCCTATAGTGAGTGAGTCATAAAGATATCGCCTCATCTCTTGGGAGGTTTAAAGCCATAACATCAAGCGGTTAAGCCGAATAAGGAAGTAGACCAGACAAGATGAAATTGCATCCAGATGTCTGCATGTCACAAGCACTGATCTTAAATGGGAAATAAGACAGAAGAACTTAACAGCATTTTATACGATATGCAGAATCGATCTTCATGGAATGTCATCTGTTGTCTTGTGTGGTTGCAGAACACAGTGATGGTTTAAAACCTCACCTTGTAACATGCATCTATACTTTGTAAATGTTTATTATTATTATTATTATTATTATTATTATTAGTAGTAGTAGTAGTAGTAGTGGTGGGGAAAACAGTTCAAATGCTGCTGTAAAGTTTATTGTTATGCTATGGTCTGGTCTGAGTTGTTTTGGATGAACGTGTCTGCTAAGCAAACATAACCATAACCATGATCATAACCATTTGATCTGTTGTGCTCCAGCTCAGACCTGCCAGTCGGACACATACCCCTGCCTGAACGGACGCTGCATCCCTGTCAGCTGGGCCTGCGACCGTGACGATGACTGTGGAGACAACTCGGACGAGCCGACTTCGTGTGGTAAGCATGAGCGGTCAACACGCGTAGTACAGGCCTTTAACGAGGGGTCTTGTCGACGAGCAGTTAACGAGCTTCACGCGGTTTGTACATGAAAGCGTACAGTATACAGGCTGCTAACAAGTGCTGAGGCTGACTAGTTCATGGAGATGGAGACATACAGCACATGTGGTGAAATTAAGCTGTTAACAGAGGCATGAATGCCTGTTGAGTTAGAGCAGGCAGAACAGCAGGGGTTAATAGCTGGTGGTCACACTGAGTGTTTAATTATAAACTTCCCTAGTGCTAGTGCAGCATAGGTTGTTTCAGGGTTTTATTTTTTTCAGCAATTTTACAGTCGACGATTCCCAGAACAGCAGAACACCAGGGAACATGAAACTTGGTGGGCGTGTAGCCCCACTAGGCTGATGAAGAATTCTCAAGATAGAATAGAAGCCCTTTTCTTCCGTGGACGGAGCACGCAGGGATGAGCTGCGGGCATTTTATGTTCCGCTCTGCGGTACGTCTAGTTTAAATTGCAGGCAAATTTCAAAAATCTATTAACAAGCAAAGTTCTTGTGCATCAACTATAGCTATTGTGTGGCATGTCGGAACATTGAGCTGACTCATCAGTGGTTACTGTTAAGGTCATGTCCATGTTGTTAAATTAGCAAATTGATTTTATCTAGCTATTAAATGAGCTTTAATTAGACTTAAGACTGTCCATTTTGCATCATTCAAATTAGAGCCGAGAGAAAAAAGTAGATAGTGAAAAAGGAATGCTTTGAGGGATGAGTGATGGTTTGAGGGTCTGGGCGCAGCTATACATTAAAGCTACAGTGCTGTTTGGTGGGTTTGGTGGGTTTGAAGTCTCTGTGGCACAAGGCTGCGGTAGGCGAAAGCTCACAGGTTGAAGGTTCACAGGATCCACACATCTGAGGTAGCACTGAGCAATTCAGCAGAGGGCTATAAAACATTTGAAAAACATAGAGTGCATTTCTCATCCTTCAAAGGAAGAGAATGGGTGCCTGTTCAAAAAGCAGTCCTATGATGATGTAATGGGGCAATGGGGTGCTTGTTCAAAGCACTATTGCACTATATAAATGAGAGACTATATAAATTCACTATTGAGACATTTTCATCCTATTTGTTTGTGAAGGCTTCAGCTGAATACACACGTGTGGGAGTATATTAGTCCTCGTGTTTGCATGACGTACAGCATTTAGATGTGTATTTGCCTTCTGAATTTGATTGAATGTGTTATTTGTTACATGAAATGATTTTCATACAGTGCTGTCTGACTTAGTGTGGTAAGTCTGATGGGAATTGAAGTCTGAAGTCTGAAAGCATGTATGGGTTTGACATTCAAGGACACTTAAAGAATAGATATATGTTACAAGGCCTCCAGATTTGCAGGGGATACGTTTCTGCCATGGATAACAGAAACTGCAGATATTATTATGTGAATGTGGTCTCTCTTTTTCTCAGATAGCTGACCTTTTGAGGGTTAAACACACTTCTTCGCGCCCTCAAACCTTGTTCGGATATCAAAGCCCCTGCCAAGCACGGGCAGCTACTGTAGCACAGCCAGGTCCCCTTTGGGTCAGCATAATTGAGCATAGCCCATGCTCCTCCACTCCAGTTAAATGAGACCGCAACCGCCCTCGCACTCTAATGAGGGGGTCGGGCACTGTCCTCTTGCCACGGACTCTCCTCTTGACCTTTAACCTCGCGAGGAGAGCTGGAGCACTCATCGGCGTAATTAGGAAGTGGCCTCGGCGATGGAGAGGTGCAATGTGGTGGCCTTTATACAGCTCGATTCATGCATTTGTTGATGATGCCGCAGTTCTTTCTCTCTCTCTCTGTCTCTCTCTCTCTCCTTGCTTGCTGGTTTAGTTTGGTGGTCAGAGTACTTTGCTCGGAAGGACACTGAATGTCTTTAGTATGGACAAAGGTAAAAGAAGGGCACGGGGCAGTTGTGGCCTACTAGTCAGGGCTTCGGGCTTGGAACAGAAGGGTTGCCGGTTTGATCCCTGACCAGTAGGAATGGCTGAAGTGCCCTTGAACAAGGCACCTAACCCTCACAATTGCATGATCCATTAGTCATTTAGTATTGCCATCCTGCCATTTTGTTTTTCTGTTTGGCGTATATTGGGCACATTGCTGTGTTATTGTATACAAGACATTGGGTACTCACTCCCCCATGAGAAAAAGACAACAACATTTATTTAACAAAGTACTGGGGAACAAAACTTTCTCTTATGGGCAACAGAGAGAGAGAGAGAGAGAGAGAGAGAGAGAGAGAGAGAGAGAGAGAGAGAGAGAGAGAGAGAGTTCCTTTACTGTACTAAAATATGGCTGATTGTTTGTCATGTGTATTCCTAGCTGTGCTCTATGGAGTCTGTACTTGAATTTAATTTCACATCCAGCCCGCCCAGCAGGTGTGCCCTGCTGGTGTTCCCACAGACAGTCGGGCTGACAGAGAGGGAGGAAGCAAGGGGCCATGCATATTTAATTTGTTAAACTACAAGGAAATTAAAGTTGATGTCTCGAGTCAGGATTTAACCCCCGATGGTGGTTTTCTGTCAAGGGTGCTGCAGTAAGAGTGTTGTGTTGTGTAGTATTTGTTTTTTAAAAGTACATTTTTTTTAAACGAATGTGTTGTCCCCATCTGGACAAAGAGATGTGTTAAAAAACAACACAAGTTGTGTTGTTTTCAACACAAGTTGTATTGTTTTCAACACAAGTTGTGCTATTTTCAATATTGTGTAACAAATAAAAAAAAGGAAACAACACAAACTGTGTTGTCCCTATCTGGACACAGAGATGTGTTCAATACAACGCAAGTTGTGTTGTTTTCAACACATTCATTTTAAGAGTGTAAATTTACCCTCATACTTAATTGCACCTTGAGAACCCTGGGTTGGTGGTTATTATGCGGTGACGAGTTGACTGTGTGTGAACCATAATCCGGCTTTTCATTTTTGGTGGTGTTTGGTGCTGTCATGGCCATTAGCATTTGAAGTGTATTACTTTTAACATAGTTTTCTTTTATCCTTTTGTTATCAGAAACACCAAGCTGACCCTTTTATGCCGAGCTGAAAAGCTGACCTTCTAAATACCCCTAATCACGAAAATAATCAGAAATTGTGTGATTGTTATGTGCTGACATTTACTGAAGGTGATTTTTCGACATTAAATAGTCCCATCTTACTGCAGATTCTCAGATGAGTGCTAACAGGAAGGAGAAACCAGTTATCTTTCTTCCTTCCTGTCTTTACTCGTGTTGTTGGCAAGAAAGGATGCAAAAAAAGTAGGCCATTAATCTGCCACTCGTATCTCTGTGCGGTCTGATCTGTGCGCCTTGAGGACTGGCGCTCGGTCTCAGCTGTGATATGCAGCAGTACATTATCATTTATGCTTCCTCTGTTGCGGCTATGCTCTGTCTCGCTGCCCAGGCACAAACATAGGCGCTGTCGCCGCACAAGAGGTAATTAAAGTTCACACTTGGCTTGCTCAAATCGAAACCCTATGAGAGTGTCTGTGTGTGTGCTCGCGTGTCGCAAATGCACTTTCAGTTCGTTTATGCCCACGCTGGAGTATCTGCGGGTGGTATCAGCAGCTACACAGATCCAGTCTTGTGACCCCTCTGTGTTAACATGTTGTGCCGGGCCGACGCAATCTGTGTTCTAGTGCTAGCAGAAGTGTTCCCAATTGTAGAAAGTTCCTATTCCCAAAATGTGTGCTGTACAGTTGAGCAAAACAGAGCATATAACCAAATCACAGCCATGGGGACATCCTTAGCCAACCCCATGAACGTGAATTGATTTCACTCAATAAGTCTACTACTGATTAATGGAGTTTGAACACTCCAGATTTGATTTCCGTTTGTTTATGTAGATTAGGCGTATATACTCCCTGCTAAAAAAATAGTTCCAGTTTGTGTACGTGCATCAAGTGTGGATGAATGCTGTCCTCTGTAGCAAACTGCATGATTTGTTTTTTTGTTTCTACCTCATATTTTTACACCATGTTACTGCTTGTAGTTTACCGCGTGAATGGAAACAGAGTAGTCTCCTGAGTGTGACACAAAGCTGTGAATGAATCTTTTGATAAGTGAAGGGTTTTGTGTGACTTATCAAACGCTGATAAGTCACAGAAACGCTGATAAGTCACACAATGCCCTGCACTTATCAAAAGATGGCCTGATAATGACTAGTCCTGTAATTAAAGGTCAGAATGTCTGATATAAATGAGTTATTAACCTGTTATTAAGGTCTTCTGTCTGATATGAGTTGTAAACCTGTTATTAACCTGTTATTAAGGTCCTCTGTCTGAGTTATTGACCTGTTATTAACCTGTTATTAAGGTCCTCTGTCTGAGTTATTGACCTGTTATTAACATGTTATTAAGGTCCTCTGTCTTTTTCTTCCTCTCCCAGTTTTCCCCACATGTGAACCTCTCACACAGTTCAGCTGCTCAAATGGGAAGTGCATTAGTGTGAAATGGCACTGTGATTCAGGTGAGCAGACACAAACA
>NC_055979.1:11815782-11828282 GCF_018492685.1 Alosa sapidissima | reverse complement strand
GTTTTGGTTTTACGAAGACATCAAATGAAAATGGCGTCTGACAAATCTTCTGTTTTGTTTTCAAATGCCATTGTTGCTTAACATCAATGGAAGATAAAAGAATATGAACGCATGGAACATGGAGAAAAACAATATGGAAGGCAGCCAAGTTGCCCTGGATGAGCAGACAGGCTAAGTCAACCCTCTCCTGACCCCTCTCATCCAGCAGCAGATTCTCTGATCAGGGCAGCACATCTGCAGATGATGAAAAGACGGCCGCGGAGCGAATGCCACGTCCCCCACATTATGCTAAGCCCACAGATTTATTTAGCATGGTGTCAAGTCAGACGGGGGGGAGATAAGTGATTGCAGGCAATTACCCCCAACCAGAGGCATGTGGAGCGCATTATGCAGGGGCCCGCCGCCGCTGACGACGACGACACACACTCTCACATACACACATCTCTTACTGATGACACACGCTCACACGCCATCTCTCACTGATGACAAGACCAAAGACCAAAGTGATCCCCGATCCTCCACTCTGCTCTTCCTGCCTGCCTAAAAGCGCTGCAGTTGAGGCCGCGTCAGTAGCTTATGATGTGAACGTCATGATGATGACCTCATGGGGAGCCGTTAAATAGAGATGCTTTTTTTATTATTATTATTATTATTATTTTTAGTTTCAACTTGGAATTACAGCATTAGTGCTCATTTGATGAAAAGCTTTATACTTAGTTATTATTCAAACTTGTCTTTACGTGTATGCACATGTAGTTTATACTCTATGTTTATGGTAGTGGCACATCCATCTATTAAAAAGTGATGGTGACACTGCATGTTTGTGCCCATGGCAAACAGTGTTTCTCACCCTTCATTAATATTACATTAGGGCTCAAGTGATTGCCCTTCAGTAAAACTGTCTTTGCTCCCTGAGGGCTTCCCATGTGTGTGTGTGTGTGTGTGTGAGTGTTTTTCTGTCTGTCTAGTCTCATGTTGCCAAATGCACTGTATATAACGTATCAATTTGGGGAAAGCTGCAGGGAAATGCTAACTAAATGTTGGTGGGAAACATCAGCACATTAATGGCATCTGACCCAAATGCATTCTGGCAGGCCATAGAAGAGGACTGAAGGAGGGATGTGAAAGTTAGGAATGTTAGGTAGGACTGGATATAAATGTGTAGGACAGGCATAGCTTCATTGGTGTTTGTAGCTTCCACACACTACTACCGGTAGTCCGCATTCTCATTACATTGTCTATAACCAGGGAATATGCAAGTGCTGACTAGATGCTTGGCTCTGACTGGCTTTGTTTGTCTGAGTTTGTGTGTGTTTGTGTGTGTGCGTGTATGTGTCTGTGTGTGTGTGTGTGTGTGTGTGTGTGTGTGTGTGTGTGTGTGTGTGTGTGTGTGTGTGTCTCTATTGGTTCAAGACTAATGTCTTTCCGTCTGTCTTTTTCCTCCACACTCTGTTTCTGTCACCACAGTGCCCCCTCTCATGTTCAATAGTGCAAACCCTTCAGTCACAACCTTCTTTCTGTGACTGAGTGTTTTCATTCTGCATCTCTTTGAGTTACAATAAGCTTTTCAGAGCCGAGGCCTTGTGAGGTTGCTTTGTCATGTTTACCTGCAAAGCCTGTTCAGCATTCTGCACACAGCCCTGGCCTCTCCCTGCTTACAACCCTGGCCGATAAAAGCACTGTCTTTTGAAATATGTCTTTTAATTAGGGCCTATTGAACAGTACGCAAAGAGACTTCTCTTTCTTATCCTCCCTGTCGATAAGAGATTAAAGGGAAAGTAGGTTGCCACACCAATAGCTGGGTCGGTTCAAGTGTTTTTTTCTCCCCCCAACTCCTTTACTGAAATGTTGCCTCAGTGTAGATATGCAGTACCTTAGGTCTATCTATCTATCTATCTATCTATCTGCATCATTTCATTCCTTCAGTCTGGTCTCAAGCATACACCACAAGTTTTGGATTTATTCTTTTGCTGCATAAAAAAATGTCTTCAGGCCAAGTAATGTGCTATTTTCTAAATGTGATAATATCAGTGTAGCTATGTCCACTTTTCCTGAAGTACAGGATGGACCCACTGATCCGTTTCATCCTCATTTGTTTCGTTCATTAGACAAGCTACATCAGCGGAGGCAACTTAAGAATGCTTGTAATATGTTACAGGAAATTTCAATCTCTTCATAGTCCTGTCTATGAGAAAAATTATCTCCACAGATAATCTCGACCAGAACAGATGCGAGTGGGCTGCAAATGGTTGCACGAATGAACGTTGTCCAGCACAGACAAAGACCATACAAAAACAAGCAGAACCAAAACACAAGAAGCCCTAAGGCTTTGTGTGTGAGAACATTTTCCCAGAAATCTTAGTGTCCTCACCTCTCCCTCTCCTCCCTTTCCCCTCGTCTCTCTTTCTCTCGCTCGCTCTCTTGCTTTCTCGCTCTCTCTCGCTTCTTCTCTTTTAGGGAAGTGTATCAGCCGCAGCTGGGTGTGTGATGGCGACCATGACTGTGAGGACCACTCGGACGAGGAGGCCTGCGAGGTGCCAGCGTGCAAACCCCCGCGCCACCCCTGTGCCAACGACACGTCGGTCTGCCTGCTCCCGGAACGCATCTGCAACGGCCGCAGAGACTGTGCCGACCACTCGGACGAGGGGCCCTTCTGTGGTGAGGCAGAAGAACACACACAAGCACACACACACACACACACACACACACACACACACACAAGCACACACACACACACACACACACACACACACACACACTCACTCATACATACACACATATACACACAGGGTCATACACACACACATACACACACACACACACACACACACACACACTCACTCACTCACTCACTCACTCACTCACTCACTCACTCACTCACTCGCTCACTCACTCATACATACACACATATACACATAGGGTCATACACACACACACACACACACACACACACACTCACACACATACAGTAGGGTCATACATACACACACACACACACACACACACTCACTCACTCATACATACACACATATACACACAAGGTCATACACACACACACACACACACACACACACACACACTCACTCACTCACTCATACATACACACATATACACACAGGGTCACACACACACACACACACGCACTCACACACATACAGTAGGGTCATACATACATACACACACACACACATACAAGCACATATACAGATACACACAGACACACACACACACACAACACACACACACACACACACACACACACACACACACACACACACACACACACACACACTCACACTCACTCACTCACTCACTCACTCACTCATACATACACACATATACACACAGGGTCATACACACACACACACACACACACACACTCACACACATACAGTAGGGTCATACATACATACACACACACACACATACAAGCAAATACAGATACACACAGACACACACAAACAAACATAGGCACACATACTATTTAGAAACATAGAAGCACATTCATGATGCATGCTTTAATTGTGAACAACACATGCCTTATAGGGTAGTCATGAAGCAGTGCACTGTATACAACGTTAAAGTAGCTGAGTAGTGTGCCCATTCCTCTCCTTGCCAAAATGCCACCCGTCTGCCAACACGCTGCCCTCCACTCGTGGGTACTATGTTGGACACGTTTCGAATCTGCCACTGGATGCCTGGCTCATGGCAATGTCATCAAAATGGTTTTCCAGATAGTGTGCCTGATATCTCTCAACATGGACTCTATTGCTTTACCCGAGGGCTGTCTTTGTATCAGCAGTGTGTGATCACGATGGCAGCGGAGGAACTCGGCTTTTGTGATCCGCATATCTCTACGTAGGCCATGCAATCCAAAGAATCCTCAGCGGTGTTTATGACTGATGATAACGTAAGCCCCTCCACTCCTGAGTCCTGACAGCCTGCTTCCCTCTTCCATCCTTGGGATTTGTCGTTTTTTTTTCTCCCCCTGTTGGCAAAGTTCCAGGGACTGTGAAGCAGATGGAAGCAGCATATTAATTCTTAGGTGGGATTATAGGGAGGACATGAGGATAGATGGGAGTTTAGGGAGCGTCCACATCTCTGTGGTCAGTGTAGAAGCCCAGCTTTGTTCCTCTCAGACTGAGACAGGAGCAAGTGCTGAAGTTTAGCAATCTGGTCAGTTTGGCAGAAATGATGCTCGTGAGGGAGTGGAGAAAATGAAACACTCCTGTCCAGTCCCCGCATGCTGACCCTAGTCCCTGGAGAGCCCACCGATACAGCTGGACATGAATTACGGTAAAGTGTGGAGATGCTCCTTATTTTGTTAGGAGCATACGTACAACCGGCATATCCGGGAACTTTCTATGTGCTGCACGTACACACCCCCTTTTAGGGGAAATATTACCGTTTGGATATAATGGAAACCTATGGAGCTGCATCAAAATGGGGAGCAAAAAGGGCTTATACTTACTAAATCTTTAAACAAACATGAATAAAAGGCAAAATAAGGTTGGTGTAAGAGTTATCTGTGTGTTCATGGGATTAAGGTGACCATTATGTTCCTATTTTTTGCTCTTTCCAGTTTACTAACAGGAGTGTCACAATGTAGGCACAGTCAAACTATCCGTGGCTGACAGTATAACTAAGTGCAGCAAGCTTAACTTTACCGGTTGTGAGAATGAGGGAGTGCAGTTTGGCATTCTGACCCTTGGCCTTTGTGTATTGTGTTCATCATGAAATTCAACATAATTTAGGGTATGGAACCTATGAATTGCAGTGAACCTTTATAGAAAATAAACTCAATGACTTCAGGATACCAAACTGTCTTGAATAGAAGCTGCAAAATAAAATCTTTGCAGGTTGTTTTTATACTTTTTATATTTATACATATGGATGAGTTGACCTGTGACCTACAATGCTTAGAATTACACAAAAATATGTATTTTTCTGTGAAATTAGAATCTAACTTTGGGTAGATAACTAGATCCTAAATGACAGAGAGAATGTTAGAACGAAAGACAGAAAGAAAGAAAATAATCAATTAGTTAATCAGTGAATGAATATGTATGTTTGTACTTCATTCATACAGAAAGTTAGCACTAAAATATGATATTGCTAGCAGAGCCTTTCTTTGTTGACTCTGTATGGAACCAGAATTTAACCTGCGAGTGGCAAACCACTGTTAGATCATCTGTGGGGATGGTATAAATGGTATGAATTGTAGGAGGTTTGATATGATCCTCAATGAGTCACTGTGGCACATCCAAAAGAGAGTCTTTCTCTTTTTGGAAGAGTGAGAGTTTAAAAGAGTGATAAAGACAAGAGAGCTTTAGAGCTAGAGATAGAGCTAAGAGAGTTTAAAGCCAATTATTTCAACTCTCCCTCTGTCCCAACATTTCAAGAAGTTGATTAGCTCGACAGGGTTGCGCAAAGCTATATCCCATCGAGCCTCCGACGTCGGAAAGGTTCTTTACAGCAGAAACTCAATATGGAGCCGGAACATTCTGTGGAGAAAACTCAATTCCAGCTTGTTAAGGGAGCGGGGGGAATGTCTTAATCGTGAAGCAAATGGCTGGCTACAGTCATTTTCAACAGTTTGCCTCCCATCTTGACTTGTTGGGACCAAATAAGGTCCAGAGCCATCTGGGTCTCACGGCAAATAATAAGAGACATCTATGGAGAGATTTGTTTTAGTGCTCTGACCATTGTCTAGCGTGCAAACTGTTTTCACCCCATTTATAAATGGCACTGGGCTGTGATTGAAGTCGTGACTCGGCTTGTATGTAAACCGTCTACATGCACACAGTTTAATGCCCGCTCCCTCCTCCAGTCACCTTCACCCCCCCCCATCCCTCCACACCCTCGTTCCCCACCTTCACCCCCCCCCCCCCAGGCCCTCCAGGTCCCCAGGCCTCTGCGGAGCCGAAGGCTCAGGGTTGGTTTGTGAGAGCTGGGCCAACCAGTCCCTATCGATCGCCACACAGCCATTCCTCTCCTGCTGAGTCCTCCATGCTCCACTCCCTCCACACTCACCCAGCCATTATCAATCACGGTGTGCTGCTATTATGCCCATGGAACGAGCCTTGAGCTGCAGTAAAAAATATTTCCTCTTTCTTTCTTTCTTTCTTTCTTTCTTTACCCTACCACCCTCTCTCTGTATCTTTTTTCTTCTCTCTCTCCCATGCCCCCTTTTTCCTCCTTATTTCTCTCCCATATTGCTTCTCTTCTCTTTTTCTCTTTCTTTCTCTATCTTTTTTTTCTCTCTCTCTCTCTCTCTCTCCCTCACCCTGTCTGCTGTAGATGAATGCTCGGTGAGGAACGGGGGTTGTAGTCACCAGTGCTCCGTCGCCCCGGGCCGAGGGGTGGTGTGCTCCTGCCCCTCGGGCCTCCATCTGGGCTCCGACAACCGCAGCTGCGAGGCGGTGGACTACTGCACCAAGCACCTGAAATGCAGCCAGGTGTGCGAGCAGTACAAGACCACGGTCAAGTGCTCCTGCTACCCCGGCTGGAGACTGGACCCTGACGGCGAGGAGTGCCACAGCACAGGTACACTGTGTGTGTGTGTCTGTGTGTGTGTGTGTGTGTGGTGTGTGTGAGAGTGTGTACTGTATGTGTGTGTGTGTGTGTGTGTGTAAATCAGAGCTCTCATTATGTTCTTCACTATACCAGGAAAATAAGATAGGAAATCCGAGGAGAAAAAAATATTTGTTTTATAGCTTTGTTTACTTTCCAAAATTAATATAAAATGGAATAAAATAGCGTTTACAAATTCATGAATGCCTTTGGGCTGTGATTGAAGCCATGACATTTCTCTATTTCTCTGGGGGGCAAATATTTAAGCAGTTTACATGCACACAGTTCAGTGCATGCTCCTATGGTTTTCAACTAAATTGTCATGAAATGGTCATGGTCACTAAAATGTTTCCCTATGCTTGTTATTTTTTTAATTGGGCTATAAATAGCTTTTGAAAAACATACTCATGGGCTGGGTTCCAATTTGCATATTTCTGTACTTACAGTACCTAAAATGAGTACACAAGTGAATGCAAGTGAGGACACTCTGCAAGTGAGGACACTCATATTAGGTATTGTAAGTACAGAAGTATGCAAATTGGAACACAGTGATGGTCATCTCCATCTATTTCCAAAGCTCTTGAAGATGAGACCATAAATGTTTGGCTCATTCAAAAGATGCCTTACATGCCCTGAGAATGACATTTACCAGACCATGTACATGGTTTAGATATTTAGACATTTACTGGACCATGCATAGGTTTAGATATTTAGAACAAGCAGTCTACAGCATTCAGCTCTGAGCTTCACGTTTGTGGGCTATCTGGTATTAGATCTGAACCATTAAAGGCAAGGAAAGAACAATTAGCTTGTCCTTTGTGTCTGTGTGTATGTGTGTGTGTGTGTGTGTGTGTGTGTGTGTGTGTGTGTGTGTGTGTGTGTGTGTGTGTGTGTGTGTGTGTGGCTTTGAAAGGCAGGAAGGAGAGACTCCCTACTGATGTCAGAGTCAGGTGGAGGTGATATAGCCTAAGGGTGTGCCAGAGGCCGACTGTGTGTGTGTGTGTGTGTGTGTATGTGTGTAGGTGTATTTGTGTACAGTCTGTGTGCATGTGTTTGTGTTTTGTGTTGTCATTTCACTGAATGATGCAGTAGATAGATGGCTTTGTGGCTTTGCACACAATCAATATGATTTAGAAGCATGCAGAGGGGTATTTCACAAAGGCAGAATTAAGACATCCAAGATAAGTGATAAAGCGAGGTTTGACATAGCGTTGTCTGGTCATCCTAGCTCAACTCGTTTCACTAATGCCATTCCAGGATGAGTAGGAGCGACTATGTCAAGCCAGGTGTAAGTAATTCAGGATGTGTGCGCATTCTCGTTTCTGCTCCAAAGTGCCCACGGTTGGAATAAAAAAGACGCGGAAAATAGCGTCATTCACACAAAGCGAACAACTGCTTTTGATATAGACTAACAATGAAGTAAAGCTGTGCTTTTTGGAATGGGAATCATGGCTATTTCTGTAAAACAGCAGGATCCTACTCGAGTAGGCGTGGTAGACCAACTGAATGCAAATTTACGTATGCACCCACGTGTGAGTGCTTCCTTGTCTCGGCATGCAACGTCATTAATAAAGCGCTTGCCACTGCAAATATCTCGCAAATATGCACATAGTATGATATACCTTAATTATAGTTGAAAATACCTTCGGAAACTTGTCCTTCCACTCCCTTATCAACTACAGTAGGCCCTAGGCTATTCATCAAACGTCTATCAATAAAATAAGCAAACAATGAGTAGCCTACCTAGGCCTATGTTAATAATTATAAGGCTATCACAATTAAAATAATAACCATATGGTAGTAGGCAGACAATCTGTTTTGTGTTGCGAGCAAATACATTTAGCAAATAGTTTATAAATGGAATAAAGCTCCTTAAAAATTAGCACGGAGGTCTGATATGAATGACAGCTAGCAAAACCAATAAGACAAGTTTTTACGATACAGTTTTTTTCAACTGCTTACACACTAAATCTTTGCTTGTCACACAATTTTCTAAACATGTCTTCCAAACATCATAACCCCACACCAAATCTGCAAAACCATACACTAATTCTCAGTGTTTGACTCAGTTTTCAATTTACTAAAACACATTTTGCAAAACACCACACACAATTTTCTACCTAACACACACAAATCTAACAGGAAGTAACTTGATTGCGTTTTTCAAACACAACCCATCAAAATGCCACACTAAATCACCAGTGCTTCACTCTCTCTCTTCACATGTGTAAACACTCATTACTTTACTGAACACCATCCAATCATTGCCTTACAGCAGTGGTTCTTAAACTTTTTGTCTGGCGACCCCACAAAAAAGTATGGCGAGGTCTGGCGACCCACTTTCCCCAAACCCATTCTAAGTCCTTACTCAAATACCCCCCTCAAACGTTAACAATTAAATCAAGCAAAAACTAGAAAGCAAAGTCATTTGTTTTATTTACTCCATATAAACAACATCACGAACAAACAATCACGATTAAACATGTGTACGCTGCCGCCATATCAGATCAGAGCGCTATGTGCGTATAGCATGCGCGCGCACACACAAGCACGCACACACACATACACATGCAGCATTAGGCCTACAACGTTACATTAATTATATTTATGGCGATAACAATAACAGTATTTTTTTATTTCCCTTTTCTGGTTTACTATCTTTAACAATTTCAATGGGAAGGGTGGGCATGCTTCCGTGAACATAGCAAGTTAATTCTAGGAGGAATGCTAAATACGGTGACACGGAGGTTTCCCTCCATGGTGCTGAGCCGACATCTGTATTTTGAGATGTCGTTTCATTTTGATAGGTTTTAAGCTCTCATTCGCCAGAACATCGCCGCAAATCACACATTGTGGGTGGTCGAGGTCATCTTTAACTTGGCAAGTGAATGCATATTTCAGAAATTCTGATAAAGCCGACGCGCCGTTTGTTCTTTTTTATTCTCACCGGCCTGTAGACTTGTCCCATCTGAGGATCACGGAGGAGTAGACGCACTGCTAGATGGCACTTCCGAGCTTTTGTTAAAATTTTTAAGCAGCCACCTGTCCATTTTGGCTAATAGGCTACCTATGTCTTTTGTTTTGTTTTACTTAAAATAGCGGGAACAAGTTGAGTTTGCATAGTGGGAGCAGATAGTTACATTGTTTCTATCAGCGGACCCGTAGCCCATAGGCTGAACCAGATCTCGTTGAAAGACGAAAACATTTCTCTCTCTTCTCTTAACTGCATGTAAATAAGAAAAAGGCCAATATTATAATAATAATAATTTCAGACTGAATACAGAAAATAATTGGCGACCCCACGGAAGTTTTTGGTGACCACATTTGGGGTCGCGACCCCTAGTTTAAGAATCACTGCCTTACAGTAGTATAGATATACTCTCTATATAGGTATGGACCCTTTCAATCTGCTCCTAGAGGATTTCCGGTTGAAATATTCAGAACCAATGCAGATACTTTGAAAATTACAGTAATCGGACTTTAGCTTACAGTAAAGTTCTACAAAAAGTTGGCTTTACTGTGTTTACAGTTAATACAGTTTTTTACAATTGTTTACACACGTTTTCAAAACTCTGTGTCTATTTTTCAAAACTCCACACACAAAACCCACAATTGCTCACACAAAATGCAAAATGCCTCAAATCTCCAGCAAAATGACACACAACATTCAAAATGTCAAAAACACATCTTTAAAGCAAACATTCGCCTCACATTACAAACACTTTTGTCATAATATGACATTTTGGTCATGTACACACTGTTGCTCAAAACCTAAAGCTCTTCTGTCTTAGGCTTTCTATATGTATTTCCATACAAGAGTGAAAGTTACGGTATCAACAAAGAGAAGTTGAAATACACAGTAAAAATGCAAGCAATATTGAAACCAAAAATAGTGATTTTTCCCAAATAATTTGCTGTTGTGAATACAGTATTTTACAGCAAACAAGAAAAAAGCAAAGAAGAATACAGTGACCACCAGATGTACATGGAGTTTTGAAAACACTGATTTTATTTTTTTCCAAAGACAAGTGTGTGTGTGTGTGTGTGTGTGTGTGTGTGTGTGTGTGTGCGTGTGTGTGTGTGTGTTGGGGGGTGGGGGGGGATGGTTGTGTACAGTATGTATTCATAGGCCTATAAACCAGTGGCGTCGTTAGACCTGGGCATTCGGGGCTATAGCCCCGGATCCTCTGGGGATAGCCCCGGATCTATGGGCCGTCAACAACAACAACAACAAAAACTCTAATCGTGAATGAAATGAATAGCCCCGTAGAAGAGACTTTGATTGTGTCCATTGTGTGCATTAACAGCAGCGCAAGAAAATCTGACGTGATGACGTGATCTGGGCAGGTTTAGAATCATTTGTTGCAAAATGTTACAATTTCAATTCTCCTCTACGCTATTACGCATTGCTGTTTCGTGCTTCTACTAACTAGCCTTAGCGAAATAAGCGTACAGAAAGACAAATGGATATTAGAAGTTTCTTTAGAGAAAAAAAAGGGCAGAACAGGGACAAGAAGTGGAAACTCACAGTGTGTCATCATCTCCCGCAACCCAGGAGGACATTTCGATCAGCTCAGTTTCCATATATCGTGATTTACTATTGAATCACATGCGCAGTAAATATGTTAAACCTGACCGTTTGAGGGGGCTTCCAAGCAATGCATGTTGGGCTTGATTTTGACAGAATGGAACTTTTTCTTTTGGGAAAAAGTTTGTGATAGCCTACACAACCCAAATGCATTGCTTTCAAGGCACCCATAGCCCATTAATTGAAGGGGATGACGTCCAAATGTTTATCCTGAGACGAACGCTCACACCTGTGCACTTGACAGAGGTGCATGACGATGTTTATTCTACAGGCTATTTTAATGTCAAATTTTGGGTGTTGTATGTGGTGCACTTTGGCAGAAGAGACGTTCTCCTTACACGGTCTTTAAACATCAAAATATTCAGAATGCCGTGACATGAGTCATTACAATTGGCCTTCCTTTTCATTCTCAAAGTAGGTTCAAATTGCATGTTCATCAGCCCGATTTTCAAAATCTCTCAGGGGAGAAACCCCCGAACCCCCGGACAAAAAGGTCTCTAACTTCTGGGCTCTAGCCCCAAATGTTTTAAATAGTTAGCGACGCCCCTGCTATAAACCCTTTCAACTGCAGAAACAAACAATTCTACAGTAAGCGTTCCTAAGGCATTTTTCCTAAGGCACTTTTTGTAGAACATTACTGTAAGCTAAAGTCTGATTACTGTAATTTTCAAAGTATCTGCATTGGTTCTGAATATTTCAACCGGAAATCCTCTAGGAGCAGATTGAAAGGGTCCATACCTATATAGAGAGTATATCTATTCATAGACCTATACTAAGGCAATGATTGGATGGTGTTCAGTAAATTAAATAGTGTTTGCACATGTGAAGAGAAAGAGTGAAGCACTGGTGATTTAGTGTGGCATTTTGATGGGTTGAAATCAAGTTACTTCCTGTTAGATTTTTGTGTGTTAGGTAGAAAATTATGTGTGGTGTTTTGCAAAATGTGTTTTAGACAACCCCCCCCCCCCCCACACACACACACACACACACACAAACACTTGTCTTTGGAAAAACCAAAGCAATTTGATAGTAGTCAGTCATTTCCGTCTTACAGTAGGCAAAGTCAGTGTTTTCAAAACTCCATGTACATCTGGTGGTCAATGTATTCTGCTGTACTGTATACTGTATTCACAACAGCAAATTATTTGGGGAAAAATCACTATTTTTGGTTTCAATATTGCTTGCATTTTTACTGTGTATTTCAACTTCTCTTTATACCGTAACTTTCACTCTTGTATAGAAATATATAAAGCCTAAGACAGACGAGCTTTTGGTTTTGAGCAACAGTGTGTACATGATGTATCCAAAATGTCATATTATGAAAAAAGTGTTTGTAATG